>NW_021639902.1:8922-13905 GCF_002087225.1 Trypanosoma theileri
ACACACACACACACAGAATGGAGTAGCAATAATAATTATAGGATAAACAAACACAGAGACCACAAACACCCAAAACACACTAACATTAAGAAAACAAAAAAAGAAAAGAAACTCCCAACATGTGGAAGATTAGTTAGACTGTAGGGATGTATGCAAAAAAGACAACAAAGGATGACCTGAGTCACACCATCACCATTACAATCAGCACACAAGAATACAGGCCAGTGTAACCACAATCAGTAGTGGCACACGCACCCACACAGAACTGCTGATACTGCTGCTGCTGTCTGCATCACCCTTCTTGTTGTTTGCAGGTTCAGGAGGAAGTGTTGTTGTTGTTGTTGTTGTGGTGGTGGTGGTGGTGGTTGACTCTGCACCTCTCGCGCCTTCTTCATTTTGGTTCCTTGTTGATTCACTCTCTTCAGATGAAGTGGCAACGTTACTTACATCCGTTGCAGCATCTGAACTCACAGCATTCTCCGCAGATGAACTGCCAGAAGAAGCTTCACCTGTATTCTTTTGCTCTGGGGGAGCAGGAGGTTCTTCTGAATGCGAACCATCAGTTGATGTCCCTGTTGATTGTGTAGTACCCCTTGCATCAGTTTGGGAAACAGGTTCCTCAACACTTGGTCTATCGCCAATGGAAGGACCCTGTTCCTGTTTGTGAGCATCCTTCAATTCTTTATTTTGTTCCTCACTCTCTTCTTGTGAATTATCTTTCTGCTCTGTTGCGACGAGACCTTCTTTCGTATGGCCGACAACTCGTTTTTCATCTTGACCGTCATGCAATCCATTTTCTGCTTCCCGCTCTCTTAACGTCCCTGCCGCCTGACCAGGATTGCCTAGAGCAAGAGAACTAGATTCAGTAGAAACTCTATCTTCAGCAAGTCCTGGTTCGACTGGGGTAGAAGGATGAACAGGAGAAAGACCGGGTGATGGATCAGGAGAAAGAGGAGCAGGAGGTGGAGGAGGAGCAGCTTTAGGAGGAGAAGGACGACGACAAGATGAGTCACCTTGGGTGCAAGGACCACCAGGACCAGGAGTTTCCTCCTCAGCTTTATCCTTTGGAGGACCTTCACCAATCCCAGAACTCTCAGCACACACAATACTGCAGGCAAAGCAGAGTGCTAATACCAAAACAAAAATGGTGTAGCGCATTCCCATCATTACAGTTTTTTTTTTTTTGGCTGGGTTTACTTTCTGAACTCTCTGTTATTCATGCAAAAACTCAAAAGACAGAACCAAACAACCGCACAAAAAAGAAAATCAAATAAAACATTATAGGTAACAAAGAAAGGCCACGAAACGAGAAAAAAACAAATAGGAGCAACACACAAAACACAAACATCACTCAGTTAGAGTTCAAATAAAAAGAACAAGGCACACAATACCCAGCACGAAAAAGAGAATCCCAATTAACATCTCAATATGAAAAAAAAAGAAATTAAGACATCAACCATTAGAAGCAGAAAGCACAGAAATACATCAAAATGACTCTTCCTGTAGTACCAAGCAAAATAACAAATACATATATATGTATTCCTTATTATTTCTTCTCCCAACACAAACCAATCCTACACCACAATGCAGAAGAAAGCACGCAGCACCCAAGCAAAAAAATAAAAAAACACAAATTAAGAAGAGCACCAACCGCACAAAAATAACTCACAGTCCACTGAGTATGCTGGTGTGTTCAAGTACATCAGAATACAAATTGTATTAACTACTATTATTTTCTTTGCTCTGCATCAAGCAGAATACCAAAAACCGTGCAGGGCAAAAGCACACAATGACCCAGCACACCACAAGCAAACAAAGAAAGAAACAGATATTACCAATAGAGCCCAATTTACCCAATAAACATAGAAATACACACCAACTATGGGTGCAAGTCTATAGGTGTATAAATAAGCAATTATAAATATAAATTCATCTGTTATTATTATTTCTTTTTCACTACAAAAAACAATTCATTATCATCATCACAGTGCAAGCCCAGGTGTACACACACAGAGAGAGTCTCCAAGAACACACACAGTATCCCACGGCTCTCGTTTATACATTAAATTACTGCACACAAATGCATGTCTATATTTAAAATAAAAGTATACCGTCAGTGAGCAGAACAGCCCAGGTTTCTGCAAACACACAACGGAAAAGCAAGTAATGGAATTATTAGAAAAATGAACACACACATACATAAAAGTAAAAGAAAAGATATTATAATTAAAAGAGAAAGCTGGTAAACAGATTATTAGTTTATTCACCCATGGGGGATATACGCAATTGTGATTATGTTAATATTACCATTATTATTATTTGTCCTCAGATGAGTCCCACCGTTCATTACAGGGTAGCGGAGAACAACACAGCCACAATCAGTAGCGGTGCTGCAGTGCACACCCATAAAGGACTGATACTGCTGTCAACATTAGCCTTATTCTTCTCAACTGTGGAAGCGATGGTGATGATCTCTGCGTTGGGTACAGCAGATGGAGTGGTGGTTGGTGCTTCTGTGGTAGTATTCTCGGGTCTTGGCATAGTAGTAGTAGTTGTTGATTCCTCATCACTTGGGTTATTGGATGGTTCACTCCCTGCAGGTGTACTGCCACCCCCATCGTTTGCAGTGCCAGAACCATTGGCAGTCTCTGTGTCTGAAGATTCGGGAGAAGGAGAAGTGGGTTGTGCTGTTGCTGTACTCTCCGCGTTGACTGCACCTTCACCTGCTGGATTGTTGACGTTGGCTCCAGTTTGACCTCCAGATGGAGACGAACCGTTACTCCCTTCCGCAGCACCAGCAGCAGCAACAGGAGGTTCAGCAGGAGGAGCATTAGAACGACGCTGTTCATCACAATATTTAGTAATATCACGAGGAGTTTCACGAATATTATCAGCATCATCTTCAGGAGGAGGAAGACAACCATCAACAGAGTTAGAAGAGGTAGAAGAAGAACTTACGGAGTTTCCAGCTTCAGCAGCCGCCATGCAAACAGAGGCAACACTCAAAATTAGAGCCAGAAAATACAATACACGTCGCACCTGCATCATGACAAAGAAATATTCTTTTTGTTCTTTGTGGGTCGTTAACTTGGACGAAGGAAAAAAAGAATCGTATAGAAGAAAAAACAAAGAAATAGAGAAACACAAACAGGGGGAAAAAAGAATAGAAAAATAAACAGAAGTCATAAGAAACAAAAACAAAATCAACATAAACAATAGAAAAAAATATATAGTGGTAACTTGGAGAATTAAAAAGCAAAATAAAAAAAAGAAATTAAGAGCAAGACCAACGTATCCAGTAAACACACAAACCACGACGAACACCAGTCATGCTTGAGATAATATGCAATTAAGAATATAAATGCTTCATTTATTAGTTTTATTAATTCCCAGAGCAAATCAACATCAGTGGAGCAGGGCACAAAACACACAACCACCCCAGCAAACAATAAGCAAAGAAACAGATATTAACCATTAGCCCAATTTATCCAAGTAAAAACAGAAATACACCAACTATGGGTGTACGTCTATATATGTATATAAACGCAATTATAAATATAAATTCATCTGTTATTATTATTTCCTTTTCCCTCACTACAAAAAACAGTTCATCATCATTATCACAGTGCAAGCCCAGGTGTACACACACAGAGAGAGTCTCCAAGAACACAGACACACACACAATGGAGTAGCAATAATTATTATAGGATAAACACAGAAAGCAAAAACAACACAAAACATATTAACATTAAGAAACAAAAAAGAAGAAGAGAAAACAAAGGATGACCTGAGTCACACCACCATAGCACCACACAATCAGCACACAAGAATACAGGCCAGTGTAACCACAATCAGTAGTGGTACACGCACCCCCACAGAACTGCTGATACTGCTGCTGCTGTCCGCATCACCCTTCTTGTTGTTGTTTGCAGGTTCAGGAGGAAGTGTTGTTGTTGTTGTGGTGGTAGTGGTGGTAGTTTCTGTACCTCCTGCTCCTTCTTCATTTTGGTTCCTTGTTGATTCATTCTCTTCAGATGAAGGGGCAGCGTTACTCACATCCGTTGCAGCATCTGAACTCACAGCATTATCCACAGTTGAACTGCCAGAAGGAGTATCACCTGTATTCTGGGGTGGGGGAGCTGAAGGTTCTTCTGATTGGGAAACGTCACTTGGTTTCCCTGTTGAATGTGCAGTACTGCTTGCATTACTCTGAGAATCATTTTTCTCGGCGTCTCCGTTATCGTCATCTGAAGGACCCACTTCCTCTTTGGCAGTATTACTTATTTGTCCTCCCTTTTCCTCACTGCCTTTTTGTGATTGATGACCTCCCTGATTTGGCGTGGCGAGAACCGTTTTTGTACCGCTGCTGACACTTCCCTCAGAGTTATGGACATTTAATCCATGTTGGCTCTTTTGCTGTTCTCTTTGCAGTACTGCATCCTGAATACCACTGCTAGAAGAACTGGATACAGAAGAACCGTGAGCCTCAACACCTGGTTGACCTGGGGAACCAGGAGGACCAGCAGGAAGAGAAGGAGGAGCAGCTTTTGTTGGTTGTGTAGGGCAACGAGAATTAGTAGAACCACGTAATTCAAGATTGCAGTTATCAGCATTATCTTCAGAATCTCTAGGTTGAAGTTCTTCTGTTGTGGTGGTTCCAGACGCCACAGATACGCAGGCAACACTCAGAAGCAAAGCCATAAAATACAACAGTCGGCCCATCAGCAACACGGAAAACGTTAATTGTAGCGTTCAATGCAACCAAACTTGAGAAAAAAGAAAACAAGAAGATAAAGAGAAGAAAATAGAGAATAAAGTAGAAACACACAAAAACAGAAGGAACAACGGCCACAAAGAAAAAACAATAACACATAAAAAACACAAGAAAAGGTAACAAGCAGAAACACAAAAGAGCCCAATAAAGCGGAACAACAAAAAAAAGTTAAAACGAAAACAAAAACAAACAAATTAATAATACGCCCC
>NW_021639902.1:14488-16011 GCF_002087225.1 Trypanosoma theileri
TAGGGATGTATGCAAAAAGAAAAGAAAACAAAGGATGACCTGAGTCACACCACACCACCACCATTACAATCAGCACACAAGAATACAGGCCAGTGTAACCACAATCAGTAGTGGTACACGCACCCACACAGAACTGCTGATACTGCTGCTGCTGTCTCCATCACCCTTTTTGCTGTTTGTGAGTTCAGGAGGAAGTGTTGTTGTAGTTGTGGTGGTGGTGGTGGATGTTTCTGTATTTCCCACATTTCCTTCTTGGGTGCCCGTTGTTTCACCCTCTGCAGATGTAAGTTCGTGCTCAACTGTTGCGGCACTAGAACCACTGCTACCCTCAGTGTCTGAATTGGGAGGGGAAGATGTATTCGCTGCTCCATTTTCATTTCTTCCACTCTCTCCAGATTGCGGCTCTCCTGCAGGAGCAGCACCATCACTCCCCTCAGAGGCAGCAGCGTCAGAACCGGCACCACCAGCTCCAGCTCCTTTACCGGGAGAATCAGAAGCGTCAGCAGCAGCTTCACCGGAAGGAGGTAGTGGGCCTTCTTGAGCATTACTTCTGGCAGGTGTTGCTGTTTCAGCTGGTGCAAGTGTTTGCACGGAGGGCTTAGTTTGAGGATGAATATGAGTACCCTCACCAGATGAACTACTAGCAACAGAAGGACAAGGAGCGTCAGTAGCACCATCAGCAGCAGGACAAGTAGAACCGGGTTCAAGTTGAGACGCCTGTTCCGTTCGTCTGGTTGTAGGACAAGAAGGACCAGATCCATCACGACAATTGCCTTCAGTGTTATCAACAATGGTTACGCAATTGTCTTTCCCTGTAACTTTTGTACAATCACCAGAAGGAGCATTGTCAGGTCCATTAGTGTTATTCTTGCACTGTGGACCAGTCCCGCCTTCAGGACAAGCTTCATCGCCACGAGGACCAACATCAGAATCAGGAGGATGAGCACCAGGTAAAGGAGGTGTTTGACCTGGAGGAGGACAAGTTTCATCATTAGGAGGTTCAGTACAAGGACCACCAGCAGCAGGATCAGAACCCGCCTCAGCTGTCACACACAAAGAGACAACACTCAACAGCAAAGCGAGAAAACAAAACACACGAGACATCATCACGGCAGCAATATTTAGCTTGTAGTTATAGGCCACTTGAATGCAGAAGAAAGAAGAAGAGATAAAGATTATCAATACAAACACTCAATACATTAGAAACACACACAGAGAGAAACAAAGGAGAGCACAACACACAACAATAATCAGTTACACAAAACAACATGAGGAGCAAACGAAAAAAAAAATTAGTAACACCGAAAAGACAATACTCCAACATCACTCATAGTTCAATTAAAGAACAAGCCCACAGTATCCAGGATGAAACAAAAATAATCCCATATATCTCAGAAAAAAAGAAAAAAAACATAAATGAAAAATACGAAAAGCTGATCAAGAAAACAAACAAATATATAAAAGTGTCTTCGCCTGTCAGCATATATACAATTACAAATAAATATATATATATATATATATAT
>NW_021639902.1:16874-23358 GCF_002087225.1 Trypanosoma theileri
TTAGGTGCAGATGCTGAGACTGTTGGGTTCTCTCCACTTGCTTGTGTTGATTCAGATAAACCATCACCTGACTGTTGTCTATCAGAAACAGGAGAAGGTGGAGGGGGATGCCCTTCAGTTACTTGTATATCCCGGCCTTTTGCAGACTCAGGGGAAGAAACATGATTATTGTGTCCCCGAGTACCTGATGGGGTGCCGTCTGCCTCTAAGGTTTGTTGACCAGCCTGAGTTCCTGTTCTAACTTTATTTCCAGAATCAACTGTTAACTCTTCTTTATCACCTCGGGATACTTCTTGCTCTTGATGCGAATTCGTAGTGACATGTTTACCTCCTTGTACACCAGGATCACCATGCGTAATGTTAGCTTGTGTAGGTGAAAGCCGTATAGTGGGTTCAGCAGCCTTAAGAGCAATACGGGCCTCTTCGCAAGAAACAGTCTTAACAAAAGGAGGAACACCAACAATCGTAACACAATTACTGGACTCAGAAACATTAGGACCATCAGCCCATACTAACCCACAAGCACAACACAGTGCAAGAGTTAATAAACAGAGCAGATAACACCTCACCATTACAACCTTTGTCATTGTTGTTGATTACTTCAATAGACTGATACAAGGAAGAAAAAAGGAAATAATAATGATAGAAACAAACAAACATACACCAATACAACAAATACTGACAGTGGAAAAGAGAGAAGCAGCAACTGCACAGTAAAGCAAGAAAAAGGATTATACCCATTGCATGATAATAATATGTATCCATTAATAGAAAAAGAAAACATCACACAATACCGAAATAAGAGAGAGCCAAACACACACAATACCCCATGGCTCTAGTTTATATATATTAAATGCTGCACACACACATACGCATGTCTATATTTAGAATAAATGTATACCGTCAGTGAGCAGAACAGCCCAGTTTTCTGCAAACACACAACGGAAAAGCAAGTAATGAAATTATTAGAAAAAGAACACACACAGACATAAAAGTAAAAGAAAAGAAATTCGAATCAAAAGAGAAAGCTGGTAAACAGATTATTAGTTTATTCACCCATGGGGGATGTACGCAATTATGATTATTGTTAGTATAACCATTATTATTATTTGTCCTCAAGTGAGTCTCACCGTTCAGTACAGGGTAACGGAGAACAACACAGCAACAATCAGTAGCGGTGCTGCAGTGCGCATCCACACAGGACTGATACTGCTGCTGTCAGCATTAGCCTTATTCGTCTGTGCTGTGGGGGCGATGTTGCTGATCTCTGTGTTGGATACAGTTACAGGAGATGGTTGGTGGGTATAAGTAGAGTCGCTGAGGTCACTGTTATCCTCTGTGTTATTCGGTGATCCTTTCTTTTCCTCTGGTGTTATTTTTTCCTTTATTTCCTTCGCAGCAGTAATCACCTCCTCGAGTTTCTTTAAGGCCTCCTTTAAAAGGGTAACAGCTTCTTTCGCAGGCTCAACTGTAGGTTCAGTTTTCTTTGCCGCCTCTTGAGCATCTTCTACGGCGACGAGGGCACCTAACGAGATTTCTGCCAGAGCCGTTTCGTTTCTGTAAGGGAATGCAGTTTCTACCTTTCCGTGAAGCTCCTTGAGTTTTGGTTTCTCAGTGTCATCAACTTGTTCTGTCGTGGATTCGTTCATCTTATCATATGAGTACCTAAAATCAACTAATAGTTCCCGAGCCGTCACTCCGTATTGAAATATCGGAAGTTTTGTTGCTTCTTTAGTTAACCTTGCAGCATTTTCTGCAACGGCAGCGGCCTTCTTTACTTTCTCGAGAAGTTCAACACCTTTCACCATCTCAGCCTCCCCATCAGATGGATTAGTCTCCGCTTCTTTGACCAACTCATTAATTTTCGCGACGAACTCTTTGGCTTCTCTGGTTAAGTCAGTGGCATTTTTTGCAGCAGCAATACATTCATCCTTCAATTGCAAAATCTTATTCCTCGTCGCATTTGCCGCTTTGACCGATTCAACGGCTAGTTCTGCCAAATCAGAAATGTTTTTAGGATCTATTCTGATTTTATTATCAACACCACCAGCATCTGTGGCTCCACTCGCACTCACACAGCAGAAAAGAATAGCCAACAGGCACAACACACGGCAAGGAAACATAGACACTCTTTTCAATAATATCACTGAGGTACACCGACGTCTATATGGGTGTAAAGACCGAAAATAAGCAAAAAAGAAAAAAAGAAAAAGAAAATAAATATTATATCAAACACTTTAGGAAGCATAAATAGTAAACTACAAAGAAACTCACAACGCGAAAAAAAAATCAACCAGTTAAAGAATGCAATACAGCGCAATAACCTCAGTAAGAGTAGAAAAAAAAAAGCCCACACTCATAAATATCTCAAAACAAAGGCTGAATCACCCAGCAAAATCATTAAGCAAACAAAAACATATTAACCATTAGCCCAATTTACACAGTAAACACAGCAATACAACAACTATGGGTGTAAGTCTATATGTGTATATATTTACGCAATTATAAATATAAATTCATTTGTTATTATTATTTCTTTTTCCCACTGCAAAAACAGTTCATCATTATCATTACAGTGCAAGCCCAGGTGCACACACAGAGAGAGTCTCCAATAAAACACACAATGGAGTAGCAATAATAATAATTATAGGATAAACACAAAGATAGTAAAAACACACAAAACACATTAACATTAAGAAACACAAAAAAAGAGGATAATCCCAATAGGTGGAAGATTAGTTAGACTGTAGTGTGGATGTATGCAAAAAGAAAAGAAAACAAAGGATGACCTGAGTCACACCATCACCACCACCACTCAATCAGCACACAACAATACAGGCCAGTGTAACCACAATCAGTAGTGGTACACGCACCCACACAGAACTGCTGATACTGCTGCTGCTGTCTGCATCACCCTTTTTGCTGTTTGTGAGTTCAGGAGGAAGTGTTGTTGTTGTGGTGGTGGTAGTGGTGGTTGATTCCCCATTATTGGTTGTATTGTCAGTCTCCCTCGTTGACTCATCCTCTCCAGGTTTCGTCTCAGCTGTGCCGTTATTTAATTGAGAGTCCTGTGAAGGTGTAACCGCATTCGTAGCATCCCCATTCTCACGGCTTGGGACACTTTCTGGTGTTGGCTCAGTGGATGAACGAATAGTTGTGGGTGTCGTACCAGACAGCTGTGACGAAGATGTACCATGGGATTCGTCAGTAGTGGTATTTTGTCGTCCTTCATTTTCTTCATTATGCGTGGTGTCAACGTGATTGTTGGGTTGATGAGAGGCTTTTGTGTCGGTCATCTCTATGTGTGAATCAGGGTTCTGTCGTGTCTCAGTTTGACTTATACTGGATGCAGTGGAGGATTGTTGTTGTCCTCCTGGAACTTGACTTTGACCGTCTCCGTGAGGTTGTTCTTGTTGTGGTGGTTGAGGTGATGGCAGTGTTCCAGGACCACCTTTTCCTCCATTCACAGTACCACCAGAACCGGGTTCAGGTTCTCCTTCTCCACGACCAAGAGCATTCTGTCCTTTATGTGTATCGGCTCCCTTTGGACAAGTGTCAGAACCTTGAAGGCAATCGCGTTCACCGTCAATTTCCATCTCGGCAGGGCATTTCTCCTTGCCAGGTGAGTCCGAACACTCCGTACGAGAATCTTCAGCTAAGTCAGGCTGAGTTTCACATTTTGGACCCTTCTTGTCATGATCACGACAATCACCAACATCAGAAGAACGAATACTTTCTTCGTTCTCTTTAGTCTCTTCAGACGCAACACACACGCAGGCAACACTAAAAAACAGTGCTGTAAGGTACAGTAGTCGACGCAGCAACATCATGGGAAAACAGTTACTTCTATAGTTCAACGTAACCACAACTCAAAGAAAAAAAGAGAACCAAATAAAGAATAAATTATATACACACAGAAACAGAAGGAAACACGCAGAAAAAGATAAAAAAACAAGTCTTAGGAAAATCACAAGAGAACACAACACGCAAAAAGATTAAATAGCCCAACAAAGAACACAATGCCCAGTACGGAAAAGATAATCCCAATTAACCCCTCAAAACAGAAAAAGCATTGAGAGAACGATTATCAGAAGCATAAAGCACAGATATACAAAACATTTTCACTTTCAGTCGAACCACGTACACAAGTATGAATATATGTGTATTCCTTATTATTGTTTTTCCGCACACAAAACAATCAAACAGCAAAGTGAAGGACAAAACACACAACACCCACAAAAAGAAAAACAAAAAAAAATTGAGAGAAGCACCAATCGCACAACAATATCACAGAACTCTAGATATGCTGGTGTGTGTATGCAATTAAGAATACATAAATATCAATTAATACTTTTTTCATTTCTCTGCAAAGAAAAACAAAACGACCCAGCAAACCACAAGCAAAAAAACAATTATTAACCATTAGCCCAATTTATCCAGTAAACACAAGAAATACACCACCTATGGGTGTAAGGTCACATGTGTGTATATATACGCAATTATAAATATAAATTCATCTGTTATTATTATTTCTTCCCACTTCAAAAAGCAGTTCATCATCATCATCACAGTGCAAGCCCAGGCACGCACACACAGAGAGAGTCTCCAAGAACACACAGAATGGAGTAGCAATAATAATAATAGGATAAACACACAAACAGAGCAAAAACACACACAAAACACATTAACATTAAGAAACATAAAAGAAGAAAACTCCAACAGGTGGAAGATTAGTTAGAGTGTAGGGATGTATGCAAAAAAAGAAAAAAGAAAACAAAGGATGACCTGAGTCACACCACCACCACCACCATTACAATCAGCACACAAGAATACAGGCCAGTGTAACCACAATCAGTAGTGGTACACGCACCCACACAGAACTGCTGATACTGCTGCTGCTGTCTGCATCACCCTTCTTGTTGTTTGTGAGTTCAGGAGGAAGTGTTGTTGTTGTGGTGGTGGTGGTATCTGTATTATCTGCAGTATCTTCTTGGGTACTTGTTGATTCACCTTCCGCGGGGTTTGCAACATTAGGTTCATTACCAGAGTGATTATTTTGGGTGGTATCCGTAGATGGATTCTTGGTGGAAGCGTTATCTGTATTATGGGATGTGGAAGCAGAAGGTGCTTCTCCTGTTGTGTGCGTGGTCTGTGCAGTTTGTGTCTCATTTGACTGCGTTTGTGATTGAGAGTTCACTGTGGTTGCTGGTGACTGTTGCTCTTGTTTCAAAGTAGTGTCTTGCAAAGCAGAAGACTCACTTTCACCGCCTTTAGTGGATGATGGTGATAGGTCATTATGAGTATTTTCTTCTTGTGTCTGTGCTTCCCTCCCAACGCGCCCTTGTGATTTATTGTCTAACGAAGTTCTGTCGTTTTCTCCATTTGGTGGATCTTCTTCGTTTACATTTTTTGTGTGAGGATCACCAAGCTGTGCAGTATGAGAAGAGGAACTGGATGAACTCGAACCTGAACTCCCACCAGAAGGACCACCAGCACCTGCACCTACTTGACCAGGCACAACAACACCAGTAACTTTACCAGCAGCAGGAGGACAACTACCGACAGTAGCACCGTCAGTACCAGGACAAGTAACAGGAGAACCATCTTTACCAGCAGGACCCTGAGGCCCAGGTTTACCAGGAGAAGGTTCAACCTTTTCCTCTATCTGAGAAAGTAGTTTAGTTTCAGATTCAGGAACACGATCACCACCTGCACCCTGAGCCTCTTCAGATGCCACACATAGAGAGGTAACACTCAGAAGCAAAGCTAGTATATAGATCGAATAGCGCAGCATCATGACAAACATTGTTCTTGTTGTTATCTTCGGCAATTGAACTGAACGAAGGAAAAAAGATTATAAAGCGAAAATAAACAATGCAGTAGATGAACAGAAACACAAGGAAAAAAAGAAGACAACAACATGCTGCACCCAAAAGGAAAAAAAAGCTAAAACAACAAAGAATCAAATACTGAGACCCCTCAGAGAAACAAAAACAAAAAAAAAATTAAAAACCCGACCAACATATCCAGTAAGCACACTAACACCCGAACGAACTACAACCATACAAGAGATAATATGGAAGTATGAATAAAAAGATGTATCACTTATTATTATTTCCTTTTCCCATTGCAAAAAAAGCAATTCATCATTATCACAGTGCAAGCCCAGGTGCACACAGAGAGAGAGAGAGAGTCTCCAAGAACACACACACAATGGAGTAGTAGCAATAATAATAATTATTATAGGATAAACACACAAAGAGAGCAAAAACACACAAAACAAAGTAACACTAAGAAACAAAAAAGAAGAATATCCCAATAGGTGGAAGATTAGTTAGACTGTAGTGTGGATGTATGCAAAAAAGAAAAAGAAAACAAAGGATGACCTGAGTCACACCACCACAATCAGCACACAAGAATACAGGCCAGTGTAACCACAATCAGTAGTGGTACACGCACCCACACAGAACTGCTGATACTGCTG
>NW_021639902.1:23504-25303 GCF_002087225.1 Trypanosoma theileri
CTCATTCTGTGAACCGGAGGCATCACTCTCAGAAGATGTTTCGCCGGTATTCTCTGTAACAGAACTGCTGGAAGTGTCAGAAGGAGAATAAGGTTGTGTGATTGTAGCTTCTTGTGGTTGTGTATTGCCCTGCGCATCACTTGTGCCTTGTGTACCATTACCCCTCTGAATACTCTGTTCGTTTCCAGGTGTTTGTTCATTATCCGTACCATTGGGGTTTTCTGAGTTACCAGGGCTTACTGTTGGTGGTTCACTGTCAGAGTGCCCTCTGCCCCTATCTACACCTGATGGAACATCTTGAGATGGGAGATGAGTGGAGTCGCCTTGTTCTTTAGAAGGATGAGATCCTGGAGTGGGTGTATGATTGACGACTTCTGTGGTCTCTACTAAAGAATCATCTGTGGGATTCCGAGATTGTGGATGTTCCTTCTCTTTTTCTGCCAACTCTCTATCCGCATCAGTACTTCGTTTTTCTCCATCTCTAACTTGTGGTTTTGCTGATAATGGTGGTTTTCCTGCTGGTGCATGAGGTCCATCACCACCATCTTTGCCAGAGTCGTCATCAGAAGAAGAAGGCAGACCATGAGGACCTTCTGTACCAGCAGGACCAGGCAGTCCACTAGATGGATCAGCTCCCTTTGGTGTAGTTGGAGCTGGTTCCTTTGGTGGACAAAGAGGTTTAGAATCTTCACGGCAATTTTCTTCACTTTCATCACCGCTGGTAAGGCAATTCTCCCTGTCAGAATGTTCCTTACACTCAGGAGAATCTTCAGTTTGCTTGGGGTTAGGTTTACACTTCGAAACAGTATTGCCTGGATCACGACAATCACCAACATCGGAAAGTAGACTTTCTTCCTCTTCATTATCTTCACCCGCCACGCACACACAGGCAACACTCCAAAGCAATGCCATAAAAAACAGTCGTCGCAGCAACATCATGCGAAAAAAGTTACTTGTATAGTTTAATGTAACCAAAACTCAAAGAAAAAAAAGAAAACCAAATAAAGAATAAATTATATACATACAAAAACACAAGGACAAACGCAGAAAAAGATAAAAAAACAAATCTTAGGAAAATCACAAGAGAACACAACGCTCAAAAAGATTAAGGAACCCAACAAAGAACACAATGCCCAGCACGGAAAAAAGATAATCCCAATTAACCCCTCAAAACAGAAAAAGCATTGAGAGAACGATTATCAGAAGCACAAAGCACAGAAATACAAAACATTTTCACTTTCAGTCGAACCACGTACACAAGTATGAATATATGTGTAATCCTTATTATTGTTTTTCCGCACACAAAACAATCCAACAGCACAGTGCAGGAGAAAGCACACAGCGCCCACAAAAAGAAAAAGAAACAAAAAAAATTGAGAGAAGCTCCAACCGCAGAAAAATAATACAAAACTCTAGATAAGCTGGTGAGTGTATGTAATTAAGAACACACATATATATAAATTAATACTTTTTCTTTTCTCTGCCCAAAACAAAAAAGGGAACCACAAGCAAAAAAACAATTATTAACCATTAGCCCAACGTACCCAGTGAACACACAGAAATACACACCAATTATGGGTGTAAGCCCATATTTGTAGATACTCGCAATTATAAATATAAATTCATCTGTTATTATTATTTCCTTTTTCCCACTACAAAAAACAGTTCATCATTACATTGCAAGCCCAGGTGCACACACACAGAGAGAGTCTCCAAGAACACACACACACACACAATGGAGTAGTAGCAATAATAATTATTATAGGATAAACACAAAGAGAGCAAAAACACACACAAAA
>NW_021639902.1:26968-27322 GCF_002087225.1 Trypanosoma theileri
TCTCATCATCGACCCCGGCAGTAAAGCATCGAATGCCCAGAAAACCACAAGCAAACAAAAGATATTAACTATTAACCCAATTTACCCAGTAAACATAGAAATATAACAACTATGGGTTTACGTCAACATGTGTGTATATACGCAATTATGAATAAAAATTCATCTGTTATTATTATTTCCTTTTCCTTTCACTGCAAAAAACAGTTCATCATTATCATTACAGTGCAAGCCCAGGCACACACAGAGTGAGTCTCCAAGAACACACACACACACACAATGGAGTAGCAATAATAATTATTATAGGATAAACACAGAGAGCAAAAACGCAAAAAGCATTAATAATTAAGAAACAAA
>NW_021639902.1:29031-29211 GCF_002087225.1 Trypanosoma theileri
CGTCAAGAGCACACAATGATTCCAGCTAGCCACACGCAAAGAAAAAAACAGATATTAACCATTAGCCCAATTTATCCAGTAAACACAGAAATATACACCAACTATGGCTGTAAGTCTATATGTGTGTATATAAACAATTATAAATATAAATTCATCTGTTATTATTATTTCCTTTTCCAC
>NW_021639902.1:30363-31617 GCF_002087225.1 Trypanosoma theileri
AACAACACTCAGCAGCAAAGTCAGCAAACAAAATACACGATGCAACATCCTTTCGGTAAGAGTTTTTCTTCTTACTTTACGTATCTAAAACAAACAATAAAGAAAAAAAGAAACAACATAAAAACAAAATAAACAGACACATACATACATAGACAGAGGAGGATAACACCACAAAAGATTCCCTCACACAAATCAAGAAAAAAAGTATAAACAATAAAAAGTCCAACAAATGGGCACCACACAAACAAGAACCAGCAAAACCATTAAAAAACAATTAAACAATTGAGCCCAATTTACCCAGTAAACACAGAAATACATCAATTATGGGTGTAAGTCTATATGTGTATATATACGCAATTATAAATATAAATTCATCCGTTATTATTATTATTTCTTTCCCTTTTTCCTACTGCAAAAAGCATTTCATCATCATTATCACAGTGCAAGCCCAGTCACACACACACAATGGAGTAGCAATAATAATAATTATAGGATAAACACAGAGAGCAAAAAACACACAAAACACGTTAACATTAAGAAACAAAGGAAGAAGAGATAATCCCAAAAGGTGGAAGATAAGTTAGACTGTAGGGATACATGCAAAAAAGAAAAAGAAAACAAAGGATGACCTGAGTCACAACACCACCACCATTAGCACAATCAGCATACAAGAATACAGGTCAGTGTAACCACAATCAGTAGTGGTACACGCATCCACACAGAACTGCTGATACTGCTGCTGCTGTCTGCATCACCCTTCTTGTTGTTTGTGAGTTCAGGAGGAAGTGTTGTTGTGATGGTGGTATCTGTGGTAGGTGATTCCTCATCACTGGCTGTACTGTCAGGTTCCTTCGCTGACTCACTCGCTGCAGTTGTGGCGCCATTCGCGGTTGAAGTGACAGCACCAGTAGCACTCTCCGTATCTGTTCTGGTAGAAGAAGGCTGTTCTCCTCCACTCTCCACGTTTGGTGGGATTCCACCTGTCGCCTTGTCGCTGTTTTCACCTTGACCGTCAATTGCAGTCGGACCACTAGGTGCCTCACCAGATGGAGAAGGTACTTCACTTCCACCAGGTTTACTTGAGTCACCTTTAGGTACATGAAGATCTTCTGCATCAACTTGTTCCGGTGAAGTTACCTTAATTTGTTCTTTGGACGGTGTCCCAGGTTCCGCAGGAGCACCTCCACTTTCCTTGTCTTTTATGGTTTGTGATGTAGTGTTATTAGGGTCTTCTTCTTCTTGAACCACTTCTTC
>NW_021639902.1:32052-37231 GCF_002087225.1 Trypanosoma theileri
ACAACTACTCAGTAAAGCAACAAAAAGTAATATCCCGCTTGTAATAATAATATGTAATCCCTTAATAGAAAAAGAGAAGACCACATAATACCCAAATAAGAAAGAGAGCCAAACACACACAATACCCCATGGCTCTAGTTTATGTATTAAATTACTACACACATACACACAACTGTGTACTAGGAAGAGATGTATACCGTCAGTGAGCAGAACAGCCCAGTTTTCTAGACACACAACGGGAAAAGCAAGTAATGGAATTATTAGAAAAAAGAACACACACACACACACACAAAAGTAAAAAAGAAAAGTAATTCGAATTAAAAGAGAAAGCTGGTAAACAGATTATTAATTTATTCACCCATGGGGGATGTACGCAATTATGATTATGTTAGTTTAACCATTATTATTATTATTTGTCCTTAGATGAGACCCACTGTTCAGTACATGGTAGCAGAGAACAACACAGCCACAATCAGTAGGGGCAGACGTACCCACACAGGACTAACACTGCTGCTGTCTTCCTTACGCTTCTTGGGTGGTTTGGTCTCGCTCTTTTCAGGCATAGGAGGTTGCAGTATTGTTGGCATTGCGGGTGGCGTCACCTTAGTTGGTGTATTGGGGGTGCGCGCTGCTGATTCACTCTGTGGAGGTGCTACAGTATTCCTTTCCTGATTATTATTCTCTCCAGTTTGAGTGCTTGTAGTATCTGAGGAATCTGCATTACTGTGGGAATCAGCATCCGTGGCATGAGGAACAGGACGAGAAAACCGAACACGACCCGCTTCACTGCTGCCATTGCCAATATTAATAGCACCTTCAGGCACACCAGGATATTCAGGAATATCAGTTTTATTATGAACAATAGGAACAGCACCAGAAACACCGGGAAATTTAGAACCATGAGGAGGGTCAGAAGCATTGGGTGGAACAACATTAGTAGGTGCCGGAAACTTAGAAGCATCAAAAGAAACGGATCCATGTGCAGCATTACGCTCTGATTCAAGTGCTGTACCATTAGGATGGGTAAGGTTGTTGACGATTTTATCAACACCAGCCGTGAGGGTCGTCGAATTTGCAGGCGGGTCACCACGACGAGGACCAACAGAGCCAGGAACAGCAGGAACACAAGTAACACCGGCCTCACCAACGATTCTTCCCTTACCGTCTACAGTCGTCTCTGTGGAACACCCAGGAAAAGCAACACCAGAAGTAGTAGTGGGCGCTTCGTTTAAACCAGGGATACGAACAGTCACATTAGGAGTGTATTTATCCTTTTCCTTAGGAGGATCAGGATCAACACCAGCTTTACGGGTGTCAGCCGCAGAATTCATACCACGCACACCTGGATAAAGATCGGATTGCTCACCTAATGGTTGACCAGATTGTTGCAGTGCAGGTTGAGAGACAGCTGTCGCAGACGCACACCCATAGGCCCAACACAACACAAAAACCAACAAAGAAAGCACGTGACCCATCATCTTCTTCATAGCCATAATAGAGGTAGTAGGTTTCCCTCAAAAACACTCAACTACAAAGAAACAAAAATATGAGAGATTAACAAAATGCTCATAATACCAAACACCACACGTATATACAAGTAGCGAAGAACAAAAGAAACTCAACAGTGTAGAAAAAAAAACAGAAACAAAGCAATACAGAGAATTAAATCAGTAAAGGTAGAAGCAAAAGGACATCCATATCATCACAGACTCCAGCAGTACAGCATAGAATGTCCCAACAAACCATAAGCAAAGAAAGAAACAGATATTTCAACAATTAGCCCAAATCACCCAGTAAAAAGACGGAAATACACCAACTATGGGTATAAGTCTATATGTGTATATATACGCAATTATAAATATAAATTCATCTGTTATTATAATTTCTTTTCTTTTCACTGCAAAAAAGCAATTCATCATCATTATTACAGTGCAAGCCCAGGCACAGACAGAGAGTCTCCAAGAAAACACACACACAATGGAGTAGCAATAATAATTATTATAGGATAAACATAGAGAGCAAAAAACACAAAAAACACAATATCATTAAGAAACAAAAAAAGAAAAGAAATCCCAACATATGGAATATTAGTTAGACTGTAGGGATTGCATGCAAAAACAAAAAAAAGGATGACCTGAGTCACACCACACCACCACCATTACAATCAGCATACAAGAATACAGGCCAGTGTAACCACAATCAGTAGTGGTACACGCACCCACAGAGAACTGCTGATACTGCTGCTGCTGTCTGCATCACTCTTCTTCTTGTTGTTTGTGAGTTCAAGAGGAAGTGTTGTTGTTGTTGTGGTGGTAGTGGTTGATTCCTCATTATTGGTTGTACTTTCAGTGTCCTTCGTTGGCTCATCCTCTGCGGGTTTCGCAGCACCATTAGCATTCTCAGCTTCACCATTCTGTTCTTGAGAAGTTTGGTTGTTGTCCGAAGATTGAGGTTGTTCTGTTGTACCGCTGTGGGTGCTCTGAGAATCTCTTGTATCTGTATTAGATACACCTGAAGAATCTGAGGACTGTGAACCATTTCCTCCGGGCTGTTGAGTTCTGTTATTCTGTTCAGTCTCTCCACTGATCACTTGACCTGGTGTTGGTGATCCTTCAGCACTCACCCCCGGATCGCCATTCATCTCATTTTCCTGCCTTCCATCTTTACTTCCTGGCACTGACAGAACGGGTTGACTCCCCACTTGGTTTACACCAGTTAAAGTACCAGGGGGTTCTGAAACAGCATCACCTGGTTGCTGTTTCTCACGTTCCAACTGCTGCTGTTTTTCACTCCCCGCAAGACCATCACCAGGGTCAGACACTTGGGAAGTATTCATGGTACCACTACCAGCAACTCCATGAGGTCCAGCAATTGTCGGCGTAGTAGGACAGGAAGCTTTAGTAGGACCACCAGAAACAGTTTTGCAAGGGTCGTCACCAGATTCAGAATCAGCAGGACGAAGTGGTTGTTGTGGTTCTACACTCACAGCAGTAGAGAGATTATTACATTTACCAGCAGCACCTTCAGAACCCTCATTGCAAGCAGCAGGAGTTTCGGTAATAGAGGATATCGTGTCCGCTGAGGAACATAGAGACGCAACACACAGCAATGTCAGAAAACACAACACACGAAACAACAACATCACAACAAGAGGTAATTTTGTTTGATTACTTTTACTTGTAAGAAGGAAGAAAAGCGGAATAGAGAGAGAAAAAAGAAATTAGAATATAATAGCAATAATTAGACGAGGAAAAACAACAAGAAAAAAAAGATTCACCAAAAACCGAAACAACCAGCAAAAATAATAAAGAAGCCAAGAAAAAGACATCACAAACAATTTCAAGCAAAACAAAAGAAAAAGAAATTAAGAACATGAACGGTGGCATGATAAAGGGCAGAAACCACAGAGCCATGATTATATTGGAATTCATAAGCAATTATGCATATGTATAATTTATCTTTTTCCCTCCGTACAAAAAACAGATCACCAAAAGGGTACACAGCAAAACATAGAGGAAAAGCAAACCACAAGCAAAAAAAAAGATATTAACTATTAGCCCAATTTACCAAGTAAACACAGAAATATACACCAACTATGGGTGTAATTCTGTATGTGTGTATATACGCAATTATAAATATAAATTCATCTGTTATTATTATTATTTACTTTTCCTTTCACTATAAAAAGCAGTTCATCATCACTATCACAGTGCAAACCCAGGTGCACAGAGAGAGAGTCTCCAAGAACACACACACAATGGAGTAGCAATAATAATTATTATAGGATAAACATAAAGAGAGCAAAAACACACAAAACACAATAACATTAAGAAACAAAAAAGAAAAAGAAGAGAAATCCCCAACAGGTGGAAGATTAGTTAGACTGTAGGAATG
Organism: Trypanosoma theileri; assembly: GCF_002087225.1. Classification (NCBI taxonomy): domain Eukaryota; phylum Euglenozoa; class Kinetoplastea; order Trypanosomatida; family Trypanosomatidae; genus Trypanosoma; species Trypanosoma theileri. Next base: position 35,947 of record NW_021639902.1, read on the forward strand.
TATGCAAAAGAAGAAAAAAGAGAAAACAAAGGATGACCTGAGTCACACCACACCATACCATCATTACAATCAGCACACAAGAATACAGGCCAGTGTAACCACAATCAGTAGTGGTACACGCATCCACACAGAACTGCTGATACTACTGCTGCTGCTGTCTGCATCACCCCTCAAATTTGGCATTATGGTGTTATTGCTGATTCCAGTGATAGGAGGAATTGTATTGGTGGTGGTAGCAGGTGAGGTTGAGTCCTCATTACTGGTGGTATTGAGAGTAACAGAGGTCGTGTTTGCTGTGGCTTTCCCTTCTGATGATGCACCCACAGTATTGACACCATTTGTTGATTTATTCTCTGCCTTTGTCACATTATCAGTAGTACTGTTGGGCTCTGTGCTCGTGTTATTTAGTGTGTTTGAATCACCAGTAGATAGACCAGATTGAGTTGTTTCGGCGGAGTGCTGTTGTGAATCTCTAGTAGGATGTGGTTTTGAGTCAGCAGTGACATGGGATTCTGTACTTGTTGTACCTGTGGCATTTGGTTCTGTATTGTGGTTCTCTTGTTGAGGACCGTGTGTGGTTTCCTTTATCTGTTCTTGTTGTCCCTCAGTTCTCCTCTCACCTGAGTTACTGGGTACTGGCTGCTTCTGCGTACCTTCTGCTTGCTCTGTCAACTGACTGGGCTGATTGATACTGACACCTTGTAAAGGAAGGGGGGGAGATACAACAGTTTCCTCTTGATTTTCATTCCCATGGTTATGACCTTGTAATCTGTCATTCAATTTTCCTTTCGGGCCCTTTAGTTTCTTATCCTTCTCACCCTCATTAACTTGATTGGGATTACTCTTCGCTATGATAGGAGGTTTCTCTTCCTTATTGGATGCAGGACCAACACCACCTCCTGGCAGACTAACAGCACCACCATCAAGGTGAGTGGAAAGAGTCATACCATGAGAACCATGAGAACCAGCAAGACCATGTGGATCAGGGGCAGCAGGTCTACCAGCAGCACCATGATTAGGTGGAGAAAGTAATGGAGAAGGATGAGTATGAGGGTGAGCATGACTACCAGGAACACCAACAACAGGACAGGAACCAGGCACACCAGGAGTACCACAAAGACCCTGAGGACCAGCAGAGGCACAGTGAGACGCATGCTGTGGACCAAGAGGAACACCAACAACAGGAGGAGACTGAACAGGAGGCATTTTAACAACAGGAGGAATTCCAGGCTTACCATTATAACCAGGAATAGCGGGTTGGAGTCCTACATTATTATGAGGCATA
>NW_021639902.1:37759-38325 GCF_002087225.1 Trypanosoma theileri
AGACTCCCGCAGTACAGCATAGAATGTCCCAACAAACCATAAGCAAACAAACAGATATTAACCATTAGCCCAACTTACACAGTAAACACAGAAATATACAACAACTATGGGTGTAATTCTATATGTGTATATAAGCAATTATAAATACAAATTCATCTGTTATTATTATTTCCTTTTCCCACTACAAAAAAAAACAGTTCATCATCATCACAGTGCAAGCCCAGGCACACACAGAGAGAGAGTCTTCAAGAACACACACACACACAATGGAGCAGCAATAATAATTATTATAGGATAAACACAGAGAAAGCAAAAACACACAAAAAACACATTAACATTAAGAAACAAAAAAGAAGATAAATCCCAACAGGTAGAAGATTAGTTAGACTGTAGGGATAAATGCAAAAAAAGAAAAAGAAAACAAAGGATGACCTGAGTCACACCACCGCACCACCACCACCACACAATCAGCACACAAGAATACAGGCCAGTGTAACCACAATCAGTAGTGGTACACGCACCCACACAGAACTGCTGATACTGCTGCTGCTGTCTGCATCACCCTT
>NW_021639902.1:38721-41572 GCF_002087225.1 Trypanosoma theileri
GTCTGCTACTCTCAGACATATCACTCCGCTCAACTCCAGGACTACCAGGAAGACCATCAACACCAACAGCACCTGGTTTACCCTCAGCGGATGCTCCATCATGTGAAGAAGCCAGAGGAGCATCTGCCAGAGGTGGTGGTGGATGTTGCTGCAGGACTGTGGAATTAACAGGGATCTCTTGAGGACCGAGAGAACCTTCACTTCCCATTGACCGAGAGACTGTTGATGGCTTGCTAATTGTTGTTTTTTCTACTTTATCGGACCCCTGTTCTTTTTTTCTGTGTCTATCCTCATCAATTCTATCACCATCTTCCTCATCCTCATACACCATCCAACTTTCAGCATCCTCAGGAATAGCACGACGAACAAGAGAAGGAACACCAACAGTGGAAGGTTTAATAAGGGCATCAGAAGCTTTAGGACTATCAGCCCATACTAACCCACAAGCACAACACAGTGCAAGAGTTAGTAAACAGAGCAGGTAACACCTCACCATTACAGTCATTGTCATTGTTGTTATTTACTTCAATAGACTAATACACGGGAAAGAAAGAGGAACAGAAAGAAATAATTGAGAAAGAAACAAATAAACATAGATACACCAACACAAGAAATACACACAGTGGGATAGAGAGAGAGAAGCAGCAACGGCACAGTAAAGCAAAAGAAAAGAAATATTCAGCTTGTATGATAATAATAAGTATCCCTTAATAGAAAAAAGAAAACACCACCATACCCAAATAATGGAGAGCCAAACACACACACACACAATACTCCATGGCTCTAGTTTATGTATATTAAATTAATGCACACAGACACATCTGTGTGTACTAGCAAGAAATGTATACCGTCAGCGAGCAGAACAGCCCAGTTTTCTGCAAACACACAACGGGAAAAGCAAGTAATGGAATTATTCGAAAAAGAACACACACACATGAAGGTAAAAAAAAATTTCAATTGAAAGAGAAAGCTGGTAAACAGATTATTAATGAATTCATTCACCCATGGGGGATGTACGCAATTATGATTATGTTAGTTTAACTATTATTATTTGCTCTAAGATGATTCCCACTGTTCAGTACACTGTAATGGAGAACAACACAGCCACAATCAGTAGAGGCATACGCACCCACACAGAACTGATATTGCTGCTGTCTGCATCACCCTTCTTGGTTGGTTTCTTGCTGTTTGAAGGTTCACGAGGAAGTGTTGTTGTCGTGGTGGTGGTAGTTGAGTTCACCGTATTCGGTTTATTGGGTGTGTTCCTTGTTGAATCACCCTTTGTAGGTGCAGTTGAAGTTGGTGAGGAGGTTTGCGCACCAGTTGCTTCTGAAACACTCACTGCAGCAGTAGTTGAAGGTGCTTCAGTATTCTCTGCCTGTTTAGTATTGTCTCCTGCTTGTTGTGTGCTGGCAGAATCCTGCATTTGTTCATTTTCGTAAACAGCACCAACAGGAGTAACAGTACCATTTCCATGAGCAGTAGAATGAGGAAGAGCAACACCTGGTTGGAGCCCAACACCGACGCTTTGCTGCCCATTTACATTTGGTAGGCCAGCAACACCAGCATCAGGTTGAGAATGAAGCGTTAAATTAAGAGATTCAGCATGGTTGGGATCAGCAACAATATGAGAACCACGATGAGTCCCATGAGTCGCAGTTGGAGCATCTTTAGTTTTAACACCAACACCAGCAACTGGTTGAGATTGAAGACTTAAATTAAGAGTCACTGCATGTTTGGGATCCGCAACAACACCGGGAAGATGATGGGTCTTGAGATCACCTTTGTTTTGAGGATTACCAGGAAGATCTTCGGGCAAAGTGATACTTTTGCTTTCACCAGTAAGTGGAATACGAGTGCCTGGAGCACCAGCAACACAAGGAACCTGGTTAACACCAGGAATACCGCCAATAACGTCACGACCGTTAACAACCGGATTACTACCATTGGTGGCAGGAACGCAAGTATAGCTGGACTCTGGAGAAGTATGAGATTTTGTTACATGAATAACATTACCAGAACCAGCAGAAGGAACATGGCCAGGTACACCAACACCGGGAAGGACAGCATCCTGCGTAGACTCAGCAGGTGGAACAGAAACAGGTGTTCCAGGTGAGATACCCAAACGTTTCGCAAGAGTATCATTAGCCTTTCCAGGCACACCATCAACTCCAGGATGGCCTTTGTAATTCTTAGCAAGAGCACTACCACTCGACACAGCTTGCTGTGCACCAGGACCATTCGGGTGAGAACCAGGAGCACTTACTCTACCAACACCAGGTACAGCACCAATACCATGCGCAGCAGGTTCAAGGGGAGGTTTGGCCTCAGTGCAGACACATCCATAGGCGCAGCTCAACATAAGAACCAGTAAATAAAGAAAGTGCCGCATCATCTTTTGCACAGTCATAACAGTGAAGATTGCTTAAAACAAATGGACTAGAAAAGAAAAACAGAGAGTGAAATAAATACTATTCCAAATACAGTAACACAAACAAACAAAACAATGCAATCACATACACTACACCAGTAGCACAAAACAATACAGCAACGTAAACTCATTAAGAGTACAAAAACGAAGAATACTTAATAAAAAAGGGTCTCACGAATAAAGCACACACCCACTCAGCAAACCACAAGCAAATAAACAGATATTAACCATTAGCCCCAATAAACACAGAAATACACCAACTATGGGTGTAAGTCTATATGTGTGTATGTATACGCAATTATAAATATAAATTCATCTGTTATTATAATTTCCTTTTCTTTTCCTTTCACTGCAAAATACAGTTCATTATCATAGTACAAAACCAGGCACACACAGAGAGAGTCTCCAAGATCACACACA
>NW_021639902.1:41847-43267 GCF_002087225.1 Trypanosoma theileri
GTAGTGGTACACGCACCCACACAGAACTGCTGATACTGCTGCTGCTGTCTGCATCACCCTTCTTGTTGTTTGTGAGTTCAGGAGGAAGTGTTGTTGTTGTAGTGGTGGTGGTGGTGGTGGTTGTAGTTGATTCCTCATTACGTGGTGTATTGGGAGTTTCATAGTTCGTACTCGCTGTGTTATCGTTCTCAGTTGTATCGTTTTGTTGTTGAGATTCCTGTGTAGCAGTGTTCTGTTCCTGAACCGTCGCAGCACTGTGTTCTTGACTGCCAGAACCATTTGTATTGGATCCATCGGAAGAATTGGGTTGTGGTTCATTTTGAGGTTCTTTCTTCTCTCCTTCTGTATTCTTCTGTGAGTCTTCAGATTGTGTGTTATCTTCTCTCCCAGCATCTGTATTCTGCATAGCATCACGGCCATCTCTCTGCTCAGATAATGTTCCATCACCGTTTTTCTGTTCTTCAGGACGCTCAGCACTATTATGTTCAGAAGTAGTACACGGTGTACCAGTCGAAGCACCAGAGGAAGTCGTGCAAGTAGTAGAATCAGCAGAAGGATGAACACCAGGTGCAGGGGGATGAACAGGTACAGCTGCAGAAGAAGAAGGACATTCAGACCCAGAAGAATCAGAAGGGCAACGAGTATCAGACTCAACTTCAGAAAGTGCAGCAGCCTCGCCAGCGAACACGCAGAGAGAGACAAGACTCAGCAAGAAAGCAAAAAAACACAATAAACGTCGCAGCACCCTCATCACGGAAAACTTTAATCCTCTTTTGTTTTCTTAGGTATATAAGCTGTTAAAAATCAAAACAATAAAATATAACAAAAGTAAAATAAATTAGAAACAGACAAACGGGAAAGAATACAACAAACAAGCAACGATGACTCACAAGAAGAACACCAACACAAAGTATAAAAAACCAAAGAAACAGGCAGCTCACAAAGAAACGCCCAAGCAAAAACAATTATAAACAATTTACGAACACATCGAACAAAGCCAGCAGCTGCACAAACATAGCAAAGAGGCCGTATTGTGCATTTGCACATAAACAACTAAGAATAAATATGTATCAGTTACTCTGTTTTCTTCAGAAAGCAAATCAGTACAAGGTATACAAAAGCAAACCAAAGAAACAGATATTTCAATAATTAGCCCAATTTATCCAGTAAACACAGAAATATACACCAACTATGGGTATAAGTCTATATATGTGTGTATACGCAATTATAAATATAAATTCATCTGTTAGTATTTTTTCGCTTTCACCATTGCAAAAAGCAGTTCATCATCACAGTGCAAGCCCAGGTGCACACAGAGTCACCAAGAACACAAACAATATCCCATGGCTCTAGTTTATGTATATTAAATTACTGCACACACACATCTGGGTGTACTAGCAAGAGATGTATACCGTCAGTG
>NW_021639902.1:44152-45401 GCF_002087225.1 Trypanosoma theileri
GGTTAGAAGATATCTGTGGTAGATGATCAGAAGAAGTGATCATATCAGCCACTTCATGAAGAGTCTCCTGATTTTTTATCTCTTCCGATACTGAACCATGACCACCTAATGATTGCTGTCGTTGCTCATGTAGTTGTTTTTCTCCCTCACAGATACCACCGCTATTACGTATATCTGCATTTTCTGGTTTCGGATCCTTACCAGGAAACCCTTCCCAACTACTCGCATAAATATCGTAGTTCTTCTCCGTATTTGACTGTCCACCTTCAGCCATAGCACACCCGCAGGCGCAGCACAACACAACGGCCAACACACACATTTTTTTTTTTATTTCATCTTTAGTCACGATAGCAATCTGTAGAAAATAAAGTTATGGCATTAGTTAAGAACCCATAGAGTAATTTAGTGTTAAATGGAACTTTCAGTTTGACTGGATCAGTTCCAAAAGTAGCAATACTTAAGTCGCGAAGTCGAGGACATTCCCATAACATGTGTGAGAGTGTCTCCTTAGGTCCAGGACAGATGTCTTCGTGTACGTGTTGCTGATTCTGTAGTTGTGTTTCGACCGGGGTAGTGGGGTGCGAGTGTGTTATGCGTTGGTAATCAGCGCATTTACGATAATGACCCGCACGCGATGCAGATGTCTTAAAGACTTTAGTACTGGAACAATATCCACATACTAACCCCTCCTCTATGATCATTTCCCCTGGGTGTACACGTTTGGCATGACGTTTCATGGTTGTAACAGACGTGTAAACTAATTTACAGATTGGGCAGGTGGATGTAGAACGATTAGGTCTCAATCTGGTACGACGAGGAGGCGTCGCTGGGGGAGGTTCTGGAGGCGGGGTAGGTGCATGTCCTTCTTCCTGTAGAGGATGGCACCATCTGCAGTAGGGGTTGCGCGTTATATTCAGAGCGCGTGCTAGACGGCCAAATAAAGGGCACATGTCGCAACGAGCTTGCGCGCACAGCCGTGATTCCTTTCCTAGAGTATCAGGATCTAGGTGGAAGGGTGTTCTTGCTGTACCCACGACTGCCGNAGTATAGATGTTGGGTCTTGAATGTTTTGTAAGGCCGGAAGTAGAAGGTGGGATAAGCCTCCTTCCAAGGCCAGGCGTTCAGCCCTATAGGAGCAGGCTAGAGGGCCTGCTGCCGCATGATAGATTTGTACTGGTTTATCATGGGTCGCAGTACCGTCATAAAGTAAAGCAGCAGCTCCTGATGCGCGTTCAGCGAGTGAGGAGGA
>NW_021639902.1:46369-47800 GCF_002087225.1 Trypanosoma theileri
TCCCGTGACCAAGCCGAAGATGTACCTCTTCCGCATCGGATGCTGTATGGGAAGAGGCGTAGAAGAGTACTGCGTCACTCTTAGATACGTTCAACATCAAGTTGTACTCGGCAGCCCATGTAGTAATCACATCGAGGGCTGGTTGAACCGCCGAAGCACAAGCGTGGATGTCTGCCCCTGAAGCAACAAGTGTCAAGTCATCCGCATACATAAATGCTGACACAGAGAAGATATTGTCCAGACGGCATAGCAGATCATCCACATAGTAGAGGAAAAGCTGGGGACCAAGTACACTGCCTTGAGGTACCCCAGCAGATGTGAGTTGCGCTCGAGATGTATTTTCATCCACTCGCACCTTGATATAGCGACCGCGCAGATAGTTTTGTAACCATCTTTTAGAGCGGGGTCCTAGTTGCGGAAGCCTATCCAGAATATTCAATAATTTGCAGTGATCAAGAGAATCGAAAGCTGTCGAAAAGTCAATCAATACTGCAAGCGAACGGTGAAGCCGAGGATGCAAATTAGGCGCCCCACCACCTGTTCGAGAATATTCCATCATAGAGAATTCGTTAAGACCACGGGTAATCTGATCCAACATAAGAGTCACCACATCCTTAGTACAGCGGAGGGCCATAAATCCAAATTGTCGACGGTGATGAGGGAATAATGCTGTTAGGCGTCAGTGGACCATACGTTCGGCCACCTTAAGCAAGACTGATAGTAATGTCACTGGACGATAACTATCAGGACGGCTGGGGTCCTTACCTGGTTTAGGGATAGGGGCCGTCACCCCTTTCTTCCATTGCGGAGGAAACTCTCCAGATGCAAAGGAAGTATTTATCATTGTCCGAAGCGTGTTTCGAGCAACAGGGCCAAGGTGATGGAGAAAATCATTCATAATACCATCAGGCCCAGGTGCTGTTCCCAGAGGAGCATCATGGATGGCCAGATCCAATTCATAAGCGGTATAAGGTCGATCCATGTCACAAAGAGCACCACGACAGTCTTGTCGTATAGGTGGGGTATTTGTGAGTAAAGCACGTGAAAACTGTACAAACTGGCGAACGAGTAAGTTGGCTTTTTGGCAGGGGAGCGCACAGGTACGATCATTAAGTGATCGGAGAACCACTGTAGTAAGTGGGCGAGGAGGCGGTGCCGCCAATCCTCTTAAATAACGCCAACTGGGGGTGGACGAGGCCCCGAGTTTTTGAGCGCGGGATTCCATAAGTAATTGGATCCCTCGACGAAAAGCCGAATTTCGTCGATCCTTGGCCCGGATGAATGCGTCCCGAAGCATGTCATCATTTGGGGCAGCAAGGTGAGCCTGAAACGCGTCTTCAGCCTGCTTGGATGCCAAATCCATATCGTCCGTCCAAATCGTATGTGGGTTGTCGCGGCTGCCCTTAGGAATAGTTTGTTTTGCCGCACGCA
>NW_021639902.1:48507-54797 GCF_002087225.1 Trypanosoma theileri
TTATAAAAAGTCACCACAGACAATGGGGGACTTGCTGGAGCAAATACACGGATGGCGATGGTCTCCAAGGAGTCGGTACCAGGTAGTGAAATCTGTTCACATTGGAGGCCATGGCGCACTAGAATAGCGACACCACCACCTCTACCCTTACGGGGGTGATGGAAATCACAATACCCAAGAATTTTCGTTGCCGTCGTACTCTGGTTCTTCGTCTCCTGGAGAAGGACAATGTCCGGTAGAAATGCCGAAAGACGGTGGGTAAGAGCCGCCTTTTTTAATGGTGAAAGGCCGGCGATGTTCAGTTGCCAACAAATAAGGCGTCCATTAGCATCGGGGCCAGGGTTCTTGTGGATGTCGCCACAACGAGTAATATCAACAAATTTGCCATCGCGAGACGGTCGTGCAGTTTTGATCAGAGAACCAAAGGATCTCTTCACCTCCCCAAATCGGACATGATCTGGAACCTTCTCGAGGGGTGAAGTCGTCTTGGTTTCTATCGCGCTCACTGCAATGGCCTGCAATGAAGTTCCTCGTAGCACTAAAAGCCCCAGCACCACGTCAAGGTGCGACTCCATCACTGGGGCAACACACACATCACACGGCCCATCATCATCATCATGAGAGAGAGACAAGGGTTTGTTTGGTTTGCGTGAAAACACTGATCTAGAAAGAAAGACAACCAAAAAACAATAAAAAGAAAATGAAATGAAGTATCAAACACGTTAAGACACACACAAATCGATTACCACTATGGAAACTCACATCGTGAAAGTAAAACCTACCATTTAAAGAATGCAATACAGCGCAATAACCTCATTAAGAGTGAAACAAAAACAAAAATAAAGCCCACACTCATAAATATCTCAAAAAAAGGCTAAACCACCCAGCAAAATCATCAAGCAAATAAAAACGATATTTCAACAATTAGCCCAATTTACCCAGTAAACACAAAGAAATACACACCAACTATGGGTACAAAGCTAATGTGTGTTTATAAACGCAATAATAAATATAAATTCATCCGTTATTATTATTTCTTTTTTACATTTCAAAAAGCAGTTCATCATCATCATCACAGTGCAATCCCACAGGCACACAGAGAGAGTCTTCAAGAACACACACACACACACACAATGGAGTAGCAATAATAATTATTATAGGATAAAAACACAGAGAGAGCAAAAGCACATTAACATTAAGAAACAAAAAAGAAGATAATCCCAACAGGTGGAAGATTAGTTAGACTGTAGTGTGGATGCATGCAAAAAAAGAAAAAGAAAAGAAAACAAAGGATGACCTGAGTCACACCACCACACCATTACAGTCAGCACACAAGAATACAGGCCAGTGTAACCACAATCAGTAGTGGTACACGCACCCACACAGAACTGCTGATACTGATGCTGCTGTCTGCATCACCCTTCTTGTTGTTTGTGAGTTCAGGAGGAAGTGTTGTTGTTGTTGTTGTTGTGGTGGTGGTGGTGGTAGTGGTTATTGTATTTTCTCCCGCATTTTGGTTGTTTGATGATTCATTCACTTCAGATGTAACGTCATTTCCACTCGTTATAGTTTCAGGTTCTCCATCGGGTTTTGACTCCGTACTGCTGGTAGATGATGGTGTAACGGTCTCGCCCTTGTTATCTGTACGTTCACTGGATGCACTATTATCGTTGTTTCCACTTTGACTGATAACTGTAGACGCAGAATTATGACCAGCAGGAGTAGCAGGTCTGTCATCAGTACCCTTTTGTTCGAGATGATCCTCTGCAACTTGTGGAGCAACATCAGAACCTTTATCTGATGCACTGGGAACACGACTATCATGTCCATGAGAACCAGGAGCAGCCAAATTCCCAGTTGAACCTGGCGTTGGCGGTGAACCAGAAGATAGTTGTGGTTGTAACGTTTGAGCAGCAGGAACGGAACCATGAGTGGTGGTTCTTTGAGTTACCCTACTATCTTCAAGAGCTTCAGGGCCTTCGACTTTTCCACCAGCAGCACCAGTAGAACCGTCTTTACCTGCGTTGCCAGCGGGACCAGGGGAACCAGGGTTACCCTTGCTACCTTTGAGAGGCTGAGCACACTCAGAATTATCAGACGGACCACCTTCAGGAGAGCAACCACCAACAACACCTTCAGCTGAAGTCAAGTCAGTAGCATCAGCCGCCACAAATAAAGAGATAATGCTCAAAAGCAACGCCAGAACAAACAACACACGATGAAGAAGCATCACGGCAGCAGTTCTTCTCCTTTTTGGGGGGTATATGAGCTGCACAAAGCAAAAAAAAAGCAGAGAACAAAAAGAGAATACAATAACCACAAGCACATACAGATGATGGCAACAGAGAGAACAACAACAAAACCAACAGTCGTACAAAACAACACCATCAGCAAAAATATCAACAGCCAAAACAAACAGAGCAGTGCACTCGAAAAATAGAGAAAAAAGCAATTAAAAGTATTTCCACAGCATTGTTAAACAAACAAATTGAGAAAACTATAGGTATGCCTAAATCAATACGCTATTTGGAATGTAAATATGTATCGGTTATTATTTATTCCTTCTACACGAAGAAGAACACCAAAAACGTTTGCAGGGCCAGAACACAATGACCCAGCAAATCCATAAGCAAATAAACAGATATTAACCATTAGCCCAATTTACCCAATAAACACAGAAATATACACCAACTATGGGTGTAAGTCTATATATGTGTATATACGCAATTATAAATATAAATTCATCTGTTATTATTATTTCTTTTTNGAACTCTCTTCTCTTTCAGTAGCGGCTGGCCCTGTTGAGACTTTGGTCTCTTCACTTTGTATATCATGTATGTTTGAGTCTTCCTGTGGTTGCCCTAATGACTGTGGTTTCTGTTCAGCATCATGTTTGCCTTCAGTGGATGCATATTCAGAAAGTGCTGGGGTCTGTCTACCATCTGCCTCTGGTCCACCTGCACCTGGTTGTTGGGCAGAGGGAAGCTCTTGTTGTTGTTGCGCAGAAAGAGATGCGGATGGTGGAGGAGATCGTAGTTGTCCATTTATCACGGAATTAACTGATGGGATGCTGTCTTCCCTATTTGTGGGGTTGTGGGAATCCTGATGTAATGCGTTCTCATTCTTTCTTCGATCTGAAGCCATCTGGTGTTCTTCTAACAATTCTTTCTTTTCTTCTCTCAAAACGCCAGAGCATAATTTAGAGTCCTGTTCCGCAAGTTCACTGCAGCTACCACACTTGTAAGATCCATTAGTAAGAAGAATAGGAACCGAAGGGGGGAAACAAATAACGAGCTGCTTACCATTATTTATAAAAGGTTTCGTTTGATCAGCCCATACTAACCCACAAGCACAACAGAGTGCAAGAGTTAGTAAACAGAGCAGATAACACCTCACCATTACAGCTTTTGTAATTGGTGTTGTTTACTTCAATATACTGATACAAGAAGAAAGAGGAAGAAAAAGGGACACACATAGTGAGTGGATGCAGGACACAAATACTCACAGTGGAAAAGAGAGAGAAACAGTAACAGCACAGTAAACCAACAAAAAGAATATCCCGCTTGTATGATAATAATATGTACCCCTTAATAGAAAAAAAGAGAAAACCCCACAATACCCAAATAAGAGAGAGCCAAACACACACACAATACCCCATGGCTCTAGTTTATGTATTAAATTACTACACACACACATCTGTGTGTACTAGCAAGAGATGTATACCGTCAGTGAGCAGAACAGCCCAGTTTTCTGCACACACATACAACGGGAAAAGCAAGTAATGGAATTATTAGAAAAAGAACACACAGACACACAAAAGTAAAAGAAAAAAAATTCCAATTAAAAGAGAAAGCTGGTAAACATATTATTAGTTCATTCACCCATGGGGATATACGCAATTATGATTATGTTAGGATAACCATTATTATTATTATTATTATTATTATTATTATTATTATTATTATTATTATTATTATTATTATTATTATTATTATTANAAATATACACCAACTATGGGTGTAAGTCTATATATGTGTATATACGCAATTATAAATATAAATTCATCTGTTATTATTATTTCTTTTTCTTTTTCACTGCAAAAAACCAGTTCATCATCATTACAGTGCAAGCCCAGGTGCACACACAGAGAAAGAGTCTCCAAGAACGCACACACACAATGGAGTAGCAATAATAATTATTATAGGATAAACATAGGGAGCAAAAACAGAAAAAACACATTAAGAAAAAGAAACAAAAAAAGAAAAGAAAATAGCCCAACAGGTGGAAGATTAGTTAGACTGTAGGGATGCATGCAAAAAAAGAAGAAAAGAAAACAAAGGATGATCTGAGTCACCCCACCATTACAATCAGCATGCAAGAATACAGGACAGTGTAACCACAATCAGTAGTGGCACACGTACCCACACAGAACTGCTGATACTGCTGCTGCTGTCTGCATCACCCTTCTTGTTGTTTGTGAGTTCAGGAGGAAGTGTTGTTGTTGTGGTGGTGGTAGTGGTTGATTCCTCATTATTGGTTGTACTTTCAGTGTCCTTTGTTGAATCACCCTCTGCAGGTTTCGCAGCATCATTAGTATTCTCAGCTTCACCATTATGACCTTGAGAAGTTTGGTTGTTGTCCGAAGACTGAGGTTGTTCTGTTGTATCGCTTTGGTTGCTCTGAGAATCTCTTGTATCTGTATTAGATACACCTGAAGATTCTGAGGATTGTGAACCATTCCCTCCGGGCTGTTGATTTCCGTTATTCTGATCAGCCCCTCCACTGATCACTGGACCTGTTGGTGATCCTTCAGCACTCACACCTTGATCGCCATTCTTCTCATTGTCATGCCCTCTCTCGTTTTTTTGTGGCACAACTGGTTGACTCACCGCTTGGCCTTTACCATGCGAAGTACCAGGTGGACCTGGAAGAGCATCATCCTTTGTCTCTCTCTGACTTTCCAACTGCTGCTGTTTTTCACTCTCCTCAGGACCAACACCAGACGCAGAGACTTGGGTTGAAATATCAGCACCACCAGCACCTGGAGCTTTGTTCGTTTTATTAGGACAGGACCCTGCAGTAGAAACACCAGAAACTGTATTGCAAGAGGTATCATCAGAGTTAGAAGAAATAGGAGGAGGAGGAGGTGGTGGTGGTGGTGGTGAACCAACCCTAGTTGGACAAGAAGTAGTATCCTCAGCACCTTCAGAAGCTTTACTGCACGTACTTTGAGTCTTCGAAACAATGGTAGTGCAATCTTCCTTCTTAGGAGGATTCCCACAATCCTCAGGAGAAGCTTCAGACTCACGTCGGTCGGTCTTACACGAAGGCTCAGAAGTACATTCTCCACCACCAGGAAGTACTTGTGGTTGACCAGGACCAGGAGAAATAACTTCACCCTTTGCAGGTTCACCAGCCGCCACCACACACATGCAGTGAAGACTGAGAAGCAAAGCTACAAGACACAAAAGACGTCGCATCAACATGGCAAATATAACGTTGTCTTGTTTTCGTTATCTGAACCACGCACCAAAAATAAAAGGGGAAAAATAAAGAAGAGAGAATCACACATTAAGACAAAAAAGATAATATAATGGAAAAAAAGAATACTTATACACAAAGGAGGGAAAACAAGAAAACTAAAAGTCCCAAAAAATAATATTCAGATAGATGTAACAATAATAAAACTATAAAATTTCTTTTCACACAAAATCCAAGAAAAACAAAGAAAAAAACATAATAACGCCATCATCAAACACATAGCACAGAAACCCATGCCTATGCTTGACTTCCTATGCAATCATGAATATAAATGTTTAACAATTATTTGTGTTGCCTCTGAAGAAAATGTATCAAAGCAAATGCAAGGCACAACACAAAACGTCCAAGAGAAGCACAAGCAAAGAAACACAGATATTAAATATTAGCCCCACGTGCCCAGTTAACACACAGAAATATACACCAACTATGGGTGTAAGTCTATATTTGTATATATACGCAATTATAAATATAAATTCATCTGCTATTATTATTTCCTGTTTTCCATTGCAAAAAGCAATTCATCATCATCATTATCACAGTGCAGGCCCAAGCACACACACACAGAGAGTCTCCAAGAACACACACACACACAATGGAGTAGCAATAATAATTATAGGATAAACACAGAGAGTAAAAACACACAAAACACACAAAACACAATAAGAAACAAAAAAAGAAGAAGTAACTCCCAACAGGTGGAAGATTAGTTAGACTGTAGGGATACATGCAAAAAAAAGAAAAAAGAAAAC
>NW_021639902.1:55944-57239 GCF_002087225.1 Trypanosoma theileri
AGAGAGAAGGAGAGATAGATACAGAGAGAGTGGATGCAGGGCACAAATACTCATAGTGAGATAGAGAGAGAAGCAGCAACTGCACAAAAAAGCAACAAAAAAGAATAGCCCACTTGCATGATAATATGTACCCCTTAATAGAAATAAGAGAACACCCCACAATACCCAAATAAGAAAGAGAGAGCCAAACACACACAATACTCCATGGCTCTAGTTTATGTATTAAATTACTGCACACACATCTGTGTACTAGCAAGAGATGTATACCGTCAGTGAGCAGAACAGCCCAGTTTTCTACACACACACACACAACAGTAAAAGCAAGTAATGGAATTATTAGAAAAAGAACACACACACATACATAAAAAAAAAAGTAAAAGAAAAGATATTCCAATTGAAGGAGAAAGCTGGTAAACAGATTATTAGTTTATTCACCCATGAGGGATGTACGCAATTATGGTTATATTAGTATTAACCATTATTATTATTTGTCCTCAAGTGAGTCTCACCGTTCAGTACACAGTAACGGAGACCAACACAATCACAACCAGCAGCGGTGCTGCAGTGCGGATCCACACAGGACAGAGACTGCTGTCAACATTAGCCTTGTTCCTCAGTACAGTGGAAGCGATGGTGTTGCTGATCTGTGAGTCGGGTACAGGAGGAAGTCTTGTTGTTGTTGTTGTGGTGGTGGTGGTGGTGGTCAATTCCTCATTATTGGGTGTATTTGCATTGTTGGTGTCCGCGTTTGCTGAATTGTTGTTCTGAGTTATACCTGCAGCTGCAGTGGGTTGGGTAACGGAATTAACATCACTGTGTCCGGAACTCTGTGCAGTTGTATTCGGGGAAGGATTGTCATTGGCAGGTGCAATCGCTTTAGTTTGTGTTGTAGTTGCATTTGTGTGGCTTTCTGAGCTACCTTCTCGTGTATTGTCCGAGTTTGCTGAAGGATCCTGTGAATGGGCCTCATTTTCTTGCTGTTTAAGAATTATTGTTGTTGGCAGTCCCGTCATTTCATTGTTCTTTTTTTCACTGGATGATTTCATTAATTCCCTAGCCCTTTCAGATAATAACCAATCCGAACATTTTTCTCCTTCAACAATACCTGTACGGTTCTTCGTACACTCCGTTAACAACTTATTTTCCCAATTTTTCCTATCCGCACACTTTATTCCATCAAAAGAATCAGAAGCGACTTTCTCACAGTTGTGTTTATTACTTGTACTTACAAGAAAATCACTCCAATCCCAAGCTTCCGTAACAGGAAAACCGCAGGTGCAGCACAGCACAACGGC
>NW_021639902.1:58279-60249 GCF_002087225.1 Trypanosoma theileri
AGATTATCTTCACGGTCAGAATGAAGTGCTTCATTCTCTAAGTGGGTAACGTTGGTACCACTATGTGAGCTAGACTTACCATCACCATTTGAAACAACAGCGCCAGGAACACCAGCTGTGCACTGAGTGTTTTCATTAAGTGGACCAACACCGGTTCCAGAGGAAACATTTCCACCACAGGGAAGTTTTGATTCTGTGCTAGGCGTCAGCGGGGAATTAATACCAGTGTGAGGCAGTGGTTGCTGTGGTTGAACACCACCGTCACGACTCGCACTACTTGCCAGAGCACCAGCAACGGTCTCAGTTGTACTGGTCGCTGTCGTGGTTGTACCAGGAAAAGGTGGAACACATGGAATAGCCTTACCCCCTACATCCTTAGTGCCAGTGGAAGTACAATCAGTCGGAGTATCAACCGTAACATGGTGAGACGCGATACCTTTCATGGGGTCTCCAACACCTACACCAGGAATCCCAGTACCGAGGCGAGACGTATTTGAAGGAGTTTGAGAACCAGTACCAGGACCAAGACCACCAGGAACAGCACCAGAAGCGGGCGCAGTACCACTGTTACCAACACCATACCCAGCTGCTTGATCCTCAGTGGAAGGTTGAGGTTTAGGTTTTTGTGGATCAGCCCGCACACATCCATAGGCGCAGCACAACATGAGAACCAGTACACACAGCACGTGACGCATCATTTCCTTCATAGTCATAATAGTAGTAGTGGGTTTCGCTTAAAAGCAATGGACTAAATAATAGAAAAACAATATGAGAGATAAAAAAAACGTAATCAAACACAGTAACACAAAAAAAAAACACAATAATGTAAAAATAAAAAACCAAACCAGTTACAGAAAACATATCACCAAAATAAATTCAGTAAGAAAACGAAAAAACAAAAAACGCCAATCGTCATACGATACAGGGCACAATACACAACGACTCAGCAAACCATTAGCAAAAAACAGAAATATATTAATCATTATCCCAATTTATCCAGTAAAAACACAGAAATACACTTACTATGGGTGTAAGTCTATATGTGTGTATATATACGCAATTATAAATATAAATTCATCTGTTATTATTATTATTATTATTTCATTACTTTTCAGTACAAAAAAGCAGTTCATCATCATCATCATCATCATCATCATTACAGTGCAAGCCCAGGCAGACACAGAGAGAGAGTCTCCAAGAACAGACACACACACACAATGGAGTAGCAATAATAATNTGCTGCTGCTGTCTGCATCACCCTTCTTGTTGTTTGTGAGTTCAGGTGGAAGTGTTGTAGTTGTAGTGGGTGTAGTTGAAGTCTCATTACTGGTTGTATTGGAAGTGTCCTTTGGTGATTCAACCTCTGCATGGTTCGCAGCAGCATTAGCATTCTCAGTCTGAGCATTTTGAGCTTGAGTATTTTGTGTGTTGCCAGAAGATTGAGGTTGTTCCGTTGTATCGCTTTGGGCGATCTGAGAATTCGGTGAATCTGTAACAGATGCATCAGAAGTCTGTGAAGAAGGCTGAATATGATTTCCTTCTGCTTGTTGATCCTCGTTATTGTTAGTAGTCCCTGTACTTCCCACTTCATGTGTTGAGGATGTTGTAGCTCTCCTTGAATTCTCTGGACCCTCTTCTTTTGACGGATGCTCCAGGTTCGTTTCTGTTTTCTGTCCTGCGTTTAGACTCCCTTTCTCCTGTCTTTTATCTGGAGAGTCATGTCCTTCACGTTCCTGAGGGCCCAACTCCTCTCTCCCGCTATGGGTATCACGATTAGCCTCAAGACGTGATGAAGAACCGCCACCTTCAACTTTATTCTGTCCCCCACCGTGACTGGACTGATCACCAGGAACATGAGGTTCAGCAGGTGGTGGTGGTGGTGGTACTGGTGGAAGTTGTCCAGGAGGAGAACAAGTACGTCCAGTAGTTTCAGCTTGACCATCAGTGCAATTAGGAGGAAGTTGGGCGAC
>NW_021639902.1:61264-62733 GCF_002087225.1 Trypanosoma theileri
ATCATTACAGTGCAAGCCCAGGTGCACACACACAATACTCCATGGCTCTAGTTTTTTTTTTTAATACTGCACACATATGCATGTGCACTTAGAATAAATGTATACCGTCAATGAGCAGAACAGCCCAGTTTTCTGCAAACACACAACGGGAAAAGCAAGTAATGGAATTATTAGAAAAAGAACACATACATAAAAGTAAAAGAAAAAAAGTAAAAAAAAGTTATTCGAATTAAAAGATAAAGCTGGTAAACAGATTATTAGTTTATTCACCCATGGGGGATGTACGCAATTATGATTATGTTACTTCAACCATTATTATTATTATTTGTCCTCAAGTGAGTCCCACTGTTCAGTACACAGTAGCGGAGACCAACACAGCCACAATCACCAGCGGTGCTGCATTGCGCATCCACACAGGACTGACACTGCTGCTGTCAACATTGGCCTTGTTCTGTACGGTGGAAGTGATGTTGTTGCTGATCTCTGTGTTGGGTAAAGGAACAGGAGATGGAGTGGTGGTTGGTGCTTCTTTGGTAGTGTTCTCGGTGCTCGGCTGAGTAGTGGAATTGGTTACTTGTGATTCTGCGGCAGTCACATTAACGGGAACAGGAGATGGAGTGGTAGTTGGTGCTTCTGTGCTAGTATTAGTGGTGGTGGCTGTTGAATCAGCATTACCATTCTCTTGTGAAGCTGTTGCGTTAGTCGTACTTGCCTCTGCAGGAGATGCTTGCTCGGTAGGAGTAGAGTTGGTGGTGGACGTTGAATCAGCGTTGCCTTTTTCTTCTGAACTCGATGTAGCAGTTATAAGTGGAGCTGCAAAAGCGTCATTCACCTCTGAATCTGCTGTAGTAATCGTGGCCGGCTCTGTAGTAGAATGCTTTGTTTGATTGTGGTGGACTGGTGTGGTATTATCACCTGTGTTATTCGAAGCTGCTTCGTTAACGTGTTTAACTGTATTAGAACCTTGAAGTTGGTTTTGTCCTGTCGTCGTATCGACTCCTGTTAATGTTGTACCTGTCCCACCATCACCTAAATTAGAAGACGATGATGTTATCTTCCCTGCAGCTCCAACCTGTGGAAGGTGTGCCTCGCCATAATTTTGAGATTGTGGCTCGTCCTCAAGACTGTATTTTGTGCTTTCAGAATTACGTGAAGGTGGTGTTGGTGGTGGTGGTGACTCAGGTGGAATAGGATAAACACGATCCCAATCACCAGGAAAATAAGTGGGATCTGTGCCTTTTATTGGTGCAAAGACATAATGTGTGTCCGTAGTACTACTTCCAGCACTTCCTGTGTCGACCATCACCGCCTTTGGCTGTCCAGTATTAACAGTAGTAGTAGTAGCATTGGTTGTTGCTGTTCTTGCGGTACGCTGGCGGCAGAGGTCTGCGTACTTCCCACATGCAGACACACGGCTGCCCGCACCGCATGTAAGCCACTCGCTCTCAGCAGCGGGGCGTACACGCAGC
>NW_021639902.1:63658-65240 GCF_002087225.1 Trypanosoma theileri
ACGCACCCACACAGAACTGCTGATACTGCTGCTGCTGTCTGCATCACCCTTCTTGTTGTTTGTGAGTTCAGGAGGAAGTGTTGTTGTTGTAGTTGTGGTGGTGGTGGTTGAGGAGTTGGCACTACCCACATCAGTGTTTTGGGTACTTGTTGATTCACTCTGTGCATCTCCAGATTCGTTAGCATTCGGTGTGGCTGAAGTGCTGGAAGAAGTCTCAGGTGTATTCTGAGGTGTATTGGCAGAACTCTCTTGCACGACAGGAGTTTCTGGCATTGATGTATCTGCGGTCTTTCCGCCTTGTTTATCGTGAGTATTTGTGCCTTCTTGTTGTTTCTCTGGTGATTTCATTGCATGTTGAAGAGCATGATCGTCTTTAGTGGATGAATCTTCAGTTCGTTCTGTACTTGAGTGTTCACTGGATACTTTTGGTGCAACTGGAGCTGGCTCTGGTGCAGGAGAAACAGGCTGTTGACCTCCCAGAGCAGAAGGAGATATGGCTGGAAGAGTAGCACTCACTTGCCCATTTACCCTAGGATTACCTGATGGGTTGATATCATTTGTTTGTCGATTGTGACCCACATCCCCTCCGAGGTGTCTGTTTTCCTCTGCTCTCTCTAGTTCTTTAGGCCCAGGTCCACCACCTGAGAGACCCGTATTAATGGATGTACTACTAGACGAAGAACGCAAGCCACCAGGATCCGTAGAAGCAACATTTGGTTCTGCAACTTCCTCCTCATTCTCTTCTTCCTGATCCACATTCCACACAAGCCAATCTCCATCTGCAGGAATGGCACGACGAACAAGAGAAGGAACACCAACAGTAGAAGGTTTAATAAGGGAATCAGAAGCTTTAGGACCATCAGCCCATACTAACCCACAAGCACAACAGAGTGTAAGAGTTAATAAACAGAGCAGGTATCGCCTCACCATTACAGCCTTTGTCATTGTTGTTGTTTACTTCAATAGCCTAATACAAGGAAGAGAAACAAAAGGAAAAGATTAAGATAAAACAAACAAACATACACCAATACAACAAATACTCACAGTGGGATAAAGAGAGAGAAGCAGCAACTGCACAGTAAAGCAAGAAAAAGTAATATCCCCTTGTTCAATAATATGTATCCATTAATAGAAAAAAGAGAACACCCCACAATACCCAAATAATAGAGAGCCAAACACACACAATACCCCACGGCTCTAGTTTATGTATATTAAATTACTGCACACACACATATACATGTGTACTAGCAAGAGATGTATACCGTCAGTGAGCAGAACAGCCCAGTTTTCTGCACACACACACACAACGGGAAAAGCAAGTAATGTAATTATTAGAAAACGAACACACACACAAAAGAAATTCATAATTAAAAGAGAAAGCTGGTAAACAGATTATTAATTTATTCACCCATAGGGTATATAAGCAATTATGATTATGTTAGTTTAACCATTATTATTATTTGTTCTCAAATGAGTCCCACCATTAAAATCAGCACACAAGAATACAGGCCAGTGTAACCACAATCAGTAGTGGCACACGCACCCACACAGAACTGCTGATACTGCTGCTGCTGTCTGCATC
>NW_021639902.1:65581-65886 GCF_002087225.1 Trypanosoma theileri
ACACAAGAATACAGGCCAGTGTAACCACAATCAGTAGTGGTACACGTACCCACACAGAACTGCTGATACTGCTGCTGCTGTCTGCATCATCCTTCTTGTTGTTTGTGAGTTCAGGAGGAAGTGTTGTTGTTGTAGCTGTGGTGGTTGTATCTGTATTGCCCACATTTCTTTCTTGGGTTCTTGTTGAACCATGTTCTGCAGAAGTAGTGTCATTCCCAGCTATTGTGGCTTCAGAACTACCGGAACTCACTGTCTCTGAACTGCTGGTGGAAGAAGAAGAAGGTTGTGTTCCCGCACTTCCCTGG
>NW_021639902.1:66650-71964 GCF_002087225.1 Trypanosoma theileri
TGTTATTATTATTATTATTATTATTATTATTATTATTGTTATTATTATTATTATTTTCTTTCATCACAATACAAAAAGCAGTTCATCATTATCATCACAGCGCAAGTCAACAAGCACACAGAGAGTCTCCAAGAACACACACACACACAATACTCCATGCCTCTAGTTTATGTATATTAAATTACTGCACACACACACACATCTGTGTGTACTAGCAAGAGATGTATACCGTCAGTAAGCAGAACAGCCCAGTTTTCTGCACACACTCAACAGGAAAAGCAAGTAATGGAATTTTTAGCAAAAAACACACACAGATAAAAGTAAAAAAAAAAAATGGAAGAAAAAAAATAATCTCAAGAGTCGTACAGGAGAGAAGAATAATGGATAAGATAAATAAGTTTTTCTTTTTTTTTCTTTCCTCATACATAAAAAGGAGTAGTACACCCTTTTCATTTTCATGTTGTGGCTTCGGGCCATTTCCTTTTAACGAAAAATGTCTCCAATGTCTTTCTGAAAATANGGTCAGTCTGTTGCACTTCAGTATGAAGAACTTTGGTTTCAGATGCAGTATCAGGAACAACACGATCACCACCTCCACCAGGAATCTCTGCAGATGCCACACATAGAGAGATAACACTCAGAAGCAAAGCTAGTATATAGAACAGATGGCGCAGCATCATGACAAAAGTTGTTCTTGTTACTCTCGTCACTTGAGTTCACAGGTCAAATGTATCAAGTGTTGAAAAGTGAAAGAAGAAGAAAGAAAAAGAGACATATATAGTGAGTGGATACAGGACACGAATACTCACATTGGAAAAGAGAGAGAGAGAAGCAGTAACTGCACAGTAAAGCAAGAAAAAGGAATATCCCACTTGAATGATAATATGTAACCCCTTAATAGAAAAGAAAAGAGAAGACCCCACAATACCCAAATAAGAGAGAGAGCCAAACACACACACAATACCCCATGGCTCTAGTTTATGCATATTAAATTACTGCACACACACACACATCTGTGTGTACTAGCAAGAGAAGTATACCGTCAGTGAGCAGAACAGCCCAGTTTTCTGCAAACACACACAACGGGAAAAGCAAGTAATGGAATTATTAGAAAAAGAACACACACACACAAAAGTAAAAGAAGAGATATTCGAATTACAAGAGAAAGCTGGTAAACAGATTATTAGTTTATTCACACATGGGGTGGATGTACGCAATTATGATTATGTTAGCTTAACCATTATTATTATTTGTCCTCAGATGAGTCCCACGGGTCAGTACACGGTAACAGTGAACAACACAGCCACAATCAGCAGCGGTGCTGCAGTGCGCATCCACACAGAACTGATACTACTGCTGTCAACATTACCCTTCTTCAGTACAGTGGGGGCAATGCTGTTGATCTCTGGGACTGCCTTAGGTGTAGAAGTTGAATTGGTTCCTTCTGTGTCTGCTGTCGGACTCACACCTGTGGGCCCGCCAGAAGTACTGTCACCTGTACTGTTGTTAGTGGAAGATGTTGAAATTGTGCTGCTCTCTGCAGGTACACTTTGGGAAAGATTGGCATCAGCAGGTGCACTCGCAGAAGAACTCGTTGGAGTTGTAGGTTGTGCTGGAGTATTCAATGTCTCTGGGACAACTACTGCTTTTTCACCAGATTGGGCTCCAGCCACTGTTGTTGTACCTGGTCCACTACTATCCCCAGCATCAGTTGTTCCTTTAGGTGAAGGAGAAGAGGAGTCACCTGTATTAAGTGATACCTCTTGTTTTTCTTGTTTTTGTTGGTCAATAGGATCTGAAACACTGGGAGACTCCACAACGTGAGGTTGGTCTACGTCAGGAGTTAACGTCGTCCTTTTGTCCTCAACAGAGTTTTTGTGTAATTCCTCTGCTGCGGCTGATCCCTCAGCATCCAACTTACGTTCCTTATCAACCATAGGACCATTTGAGATACCTTCTCCACTCTTCAAATTAGTTACTTCAGTGCTCTCTTGACCATCAAGAACACTCTTTCGAGATGATTCAACAGACGTCTTATTGTCACCAAAAAAATCCGTACTGTTGTGACTAGGAATAAGGTACTTCACAATATGACCAGCAAACGCCATCGCCGTCGATGATTCGTCAGCACGAGGAACAACCGCAGAACCAGAAGCAGCAGCCGTCATGGTATACCCGCAGGCGCAGCACAGCACAACGGCCAACACACACATCACACGGCGCATCATCATCATGAGAGAAAAAATAGTTTGTTTCACGTAAAAACACTGATCTAGAAAGAAAGACAATCAAAAAGTAAAAAAAGAAAATAACTGAAGTCTCTAACACGTTAGGACACACAAATCGATTACCACTATGGAAACTCACATCGTGAAAGTAAAACCTACCAGTTAAAGAATGCAGTACAGCCCAATAACCTTAGTAAGAGTAAAAACAAACAAAAAAGCCCACACTCACAAATATCTCAAAAAGGATGAACCACCCAGCAAACTCATCAAGCGAAGAAAACAGATATTAACCATTAGCCCATATTTGCCCAGTAAACACAGAAATATACACTAATTATGGGTGTAAGTCTATATATGTGTATGTATACGCAATTATAAATATAAATTCATCTGTTATTATTATTTCTTTTTTCCCACTGCGCAAAAAGCAGTTCATCATCATTATCACAGTGCAAGCCCAAGCACACAAAGAGTCTCCAAGAACACACACACACAATACCTCATGGCTCTAGTTGATGTACCAAATTATTGCACACATATGCATGTGCACTTAAGAAAATGTATACCGTCAGTGAGCAGAACAGCCCAGTTTTCTGCAAACACACAACGGGAAAAAACAGGCAATGGAATTATTAGCACAAAGAACACACATACATAAAAGTAAAAGAAAAGAAATGATATTCGAATTAAAAGAGAAAGCTGGTAAACAGATTATTAGTTTATTCACCCATGGGGATATACGCAATTATGATTATGTTAGTTCAACCATTATTATTATCTGTCCTCAGATGAGTCCCACCGTTCAGTACACGGTAGCGGAGAACAACACAGCCACCATCAGTAGCGGTGCTGCAGTGCGCATCCACACAGGACTGACACTGCTGTCAACATTAGCCTTATTCTTCACGGTGGTGGCTGCAGAGCCAGCATTGTCATTTCCATGTAAACCTTTGGTTGTGAGGTCACCCGACTCTGCGGGTGATTCTTGTGCTGTATTAGGCTCCTTGACATCACTGCCTTCTGTGGTAGTTTCAGAGAGTACTTGCGAGTTAGCTTGATTGGAATCAACAACTTCAGATGAGTTTAAGGGTGTCGTGTTGGTTGATGGTGTTCCTGGAGAGTGTGTTTCTGTACTTGATGAGCTTGCGGCAACAGATGATGACGCACTCACTGCACTATTAGCGTCTGAGGGCAAAATATCTGTAGGTGCAGAAGCGTGTTCTCTATTCCCTTCACCAACTGTTTGGTTTATCAGAGCCGTTTGATTCTCAACAAATTTCACGTTTTCCAACCCTTCAGATAGGTCTTCGACGCTCTTCACTAGAGTTGCAATTTCTTTTTCTCTACGGGAGATCTCGTCTCTGATATCATCTCTCGACCCTTCTAAAGGTCCAATAGGAAGAAAACTATCATCAGGATTCGGTTCACCCGTACCATCCACATCTACCAATATTGGTAAGTTATCAGCTATCTCCGCCTTTGGCCGTCCAGGAGTAGTAGCAGTAGCAATAGTAGCAGCAGCCGTCATGGTATACCCGCAGGTGCAGCACAGCAGAACGGCCAACACACACATCACACGGCGCATCATCATCATTGCTCTTCTTCTTGTGATTGTTGTTATTCTCGTCACTTGAGTTCACAGATCTATGCAGGGAGTGTGGAAAAAAAAAAAAGAAGGATGAGAAAACACAGAAGCAGCAGTACACCACTATTACTCCACACACATAATGGAGTCAACCATGAATATAACGGAGGTAGATACACATTAGGGAAAATACCCATTATTCAAACAAAATAAAGTCCCATTCCAATCCCATACGAAAAAGAAAAAGATTATAAACAAATTAAACACTATTTGGTAACATTGCAGAGAGAGGCAAACAAACACACACACAATACCCCATGGCTCTAGTTTATGCATATTAAATTACTGCACACACACACACACACACATCTGTGTGTACTAGCAAGAGATGTATACCGTCAGTGAGCAGAACAGCCCAGTTTTCTACACTCACACACAACGGGAAAAGCAAGTAATGGAATTATTAGAAAAACAGCACACACATAAAAGTAAAAGAAAAGAAAATCGAATTGGAAGAGAAAGCTGTTAAACAGATTATTAATTTATTCACCCATGGGGATGTACGCAATTATGTTGATGTTAGTATAACTGTTATTATTACTATTATTATTTCTCCTCAGATGAGTCCCACCGTTCAGTACACAGTAACGGAGAACAACACAGCCACAATCAGTAGCGGTGCTGCAGTACGCATCCACACAGGATTGACACTGTTGTCAACATTAGCCTTATTGTTCTTCATGGTGGAAGTAATGCTGCTGATCTCTGCGCTGGGTACAGAAGATAAAGATGGTATGGTGGTTGGTGCTTCTGTGGTAGTGCTCTCGGGGCTCGGCGGAGTAGTGGAATTGGTTTGTTGTGAGTTTGGTGTGTCAGTCGCATCCACAGTTGCAGGAGATTGCTGATAAGGTTTAGAATTACCAAGTGTACTGTTAGCTGTTGTGCTTGATGTTTCTTGATTAACTTGTTGTGCTGCATTAGAATCTGGCGTTTGTCCTCGAGATGTGATTGCACCATCTGTCGCATCTGTCTCTTGTTTCTGTCCCTCAGCTTCAGTGGCACTGACAGGGTGTTCTGGTGTATCCCCTTTCGTTCCTTTGCTTTCCTGCCCCAGTTCAGCCCCTTGTGATGAAGTCTCACCAGTTATTTCTTGACGTTGTACGGCCTCTGTTAGGACAGGGTGATTCACCGTGTTCTGTAGTGGTTGAGGAGGTGAAGAGGCAGGAGCATAGGGATCCGGTTCTCCAGTCTCCTTCTTATGTTTTTTCCATGCCTCACAAGTGATACCATTAATAGATTTCTCAGCATTTCTCTTAAAACAATCATAATCATAAATTGCTGTACCAAGAAAATCGTTCCATACATCATTACTAGTGGCTGCCACTCCAACAGAGAGAGTAGCTCCACAGGCGCAGCACAGCACAACGGCCAACACACACATCACACGGCCCATCATCATCATCATGAGAGAGAGACAAGGGGTTTGTTTCACGTAAAAACA
>NW_021639902.1:73022-73722 GCF_002087225.1 Trypanosoma theileri
TCCACCATTATTTCCTGATTCCGTTCTCGGAACTACTTGTTCATTTTCCTGCGAAACCGCTTTACCTCCAGCTTGAATTTGATCGTTCTGATTTGCTGATGGAGAATGGGCTCCATCCTTTCTATCTCCTGTAACAGGTTGTGATGGACTGGCAGGTTGACGGGTAGACTGAGTACTATTTCCTGGTAGTGGAGTTTATGAAGTGCTCTGAGGACCAACGGGACCTTGTCTCATTTTATTTTCCCCATCACTTTCTTCTTCCTCCTCAGGGTGAACGCTAATGTAAGAGTGTACCAATTCTTCTTCTTCATTTCCAGAGACACCGTTTCCATTCTTTCCACTTCAACCACCACCAAGTTGGACTTCAGTTTCTGCCGCTAACACGAAACTGCAAGTACAACAAAGTGCAAGAAGCATAACACACAACACGTAGCGTATCATCATTAGTACAATAATTGTTACTGCTGTCTCACTTTATTTCTCCGCAAAAAAGAAGAATCAATAAAAAAGAAATAACAGAAAATAACAGCAGATCCGCTGAATACAAGAGAGTTATAACAAATAGCAACAACGATAAAATGAGCATTACAATGATTATTTACTTTCAGAAGAAAACATATAAAACAAAAAGGTCGATAACACAAAAAAATAAAATCCTCAGACATCTTGCCCATAAGCATGAACATACCATTGGAGTGCC
>NW_021639902.1:73827-74130 GCF_002087225.1 Trypanosoma theileri
CAGTAAAAAGAGAAATATACACCAACTATGGGTGTAAGTCTATATATGTGTATGTACGCAATTATAAATATAAATTCATCTGTTATTATTATTTCTTTTCTTTTTTTTCCACTGTAAAAAGCAGTTCATCATCATCATTACAGTGCAAGCCCAGGTGCACACAGAGAGAGAGTCTCCAAGAACATACACACACAATGGAGTAGTAGCAATAATAATTATTATAGGATAAACACAGAGAGCAAACAACACACAAAACACATTAACATTAAGAAACATAAAACAAAGAAAAAGAGAATACCAACA
>NW_021639903.1:0-227 GCF_002087225.1 Trypanosoma theileri
CTCTTTGGTATTCCACATACAACTATACAAGTAGACACTGTAGCTAACGGGGCAGATCTCTGTCAAGGTGCATGCGTTTCACCAGTAACACATACTACACTTTCAAATCGTTAATAAATATATAAAAGAAAGGATAAAATAACGACGCTTAATTTTTTATTTCTTCTTTTTTCTTTGTTTTCTATGGGCGACCGAAGGAATACATACATATGTATATATATTTATAT
>NW_021639903.1:1426-1667 GCF_002087225.1 Trypanosoma theileri
CAAAACGGTTACGCCCCTACCCACAAGAGGTAGGCAAAAGCTACACGAAATCACCGAAGGATAATCTTCTTACAGCCATGAAGCACACCTTGCTCAGCAGAAACACGATGGTCGTGTAAACGAGCGAGCTTCTAGGCGGTGGTAAAAAGGACACGGAAACGGTAACACACGATACGTTCATCCCACAGTCCCAGCTGGCGAACCACAACGAAGGCAGGGCACACCGTTCCGAACGCCGTGC
>NW_021639903.1:3356-3779 GCF_002087225.1 Trypanosoma theileri
GATCAACAATGGCCGTCTCCCAGAAGGTTTTCACGGAGTGTTTCTGTTTGCGGACGCCGGGATGCAAGGACTACAATGCCTCATTACCAAACGATTGATCCTATTTTTACATGATCGATCTGTGGCTGTCTATGGTATTGGTTCAATGGTACTTTTTTCTTCAGCACGTCTCCCAGAGGGACGAATTGCGTTATCACGGTGGAGGAGTAGTGGTTGAGTATCGTACGAATTAATCGTCAAGTAGTGCGACAGGTACGTGGTGTACGAAAGCATTTGTCAAATCAAATAGCAGTGAGCGGAAAGAGAATTACTACTAAGTAATTTTCAACATGGTTCACATTGTGAACCTTTACACATTCTATGGTTGTTCTGGAGCTCATACACGAGAAGCCCAGAAGAAAACAACCATCACAACAGCAACAA
>NW_021639903.1:5036-5392 GCF_002087225.1 Trypanosoma theileri
TCTTTGTAAAAGACGGATCGTTACATTTTATTTATTTTTTCTGATCACGTCTGGGACCCTGCAAGTTACGAACCATCCCGAGGCTACGATAACATAAGAGCAGCGAAGATCCCGCAAAGAGTCGTTTTTATCATTGAGTATGAGCACCCTCATTTTTATTTGTGCCTTTTCACAGAGGGTGTCTCTATTTTTACAAATTTTTACCATTAAGTATTGTTGGCCACACATTGTTGTAATAAAAAGTGTGAACGCCATTGAGAAAATTTTGTTTTTTTAATTACTCGAAAATACTTCCGGTATGGAATAGTGGTTCGAATCACGGGGATTAATAAATAAGATCCGGGTTTGAATCCTAA
>NW_021639903.1:5600-8442 GCF_002087225.1 Trypanosoma theileri
CTTTTTTAAACAAACCAACAAACAAACAAACACAAAACCATAGTGTGAACTCACTATTCACATAAGTATTCTTATTCCCAGTCCAAGTTCTCTTTTTTTTTCTCTTTCCTCTCTTTCCCCCTCTCTCTCTCTGTTTATCCATTATTGATTGCGAGTACTCACATGTGTCCAATGAACCCCATTCTCCTTCATTCAGTAACGTTGTATTTACAACAGCGTATTCCACTCGCTTTTCTCTGTGCCTCTCCAGAGACGCGTTTCGCAGCGGAACAGCGACTTCTCTTCACGGAACTAAACAGTGAAAATATGGACATTGAGAACTCTGGTGTAGTCGTTGGGGATGCAGTTGTTTACATAGTAAATAACACACAGAGACTACATCGATATATTAAACTACGACACTACACAACAAGAGAAGAAAAAACACTTCAATGTATGGCTTGGTGGTTAAGCCGACCAATTGGGGAAGAAGAACAACTTTTACCTCTCTCTGTATTAATTGAATGCCCCGTTCAGAAAGGTAAAAATGCTTTGGATGTACTTTTTTCTCTCCCTGGTCTTGTTGAGGTACATTTCTCACAATGTGATAATATGACAAATAGTAATGCTCTTATTAGTCTACCGTCACCCCGTATTCCTGATCTCTCAAGTAATGCAATGATTGAAAATGGATACTTGCAGTTTTCTCATTATCATGCACTCTGCGATCTTAGTCTGGCACAATGTCGTGGCTTTACACGTCTCTGTGGACTTCCCACCGCCTCATCTCTTCACACCATTGATCTCTCCTTTACAAATGTGAATGATGATGGTATATTACTATTGGCGGAATCAAAGAGTTTGCGGAATGTGCGGTTGATGGGATGTGTGGAAATTACGAATGTAAATGCCATGGCCCGCATGATGACATTAGAGCGACTGGACCTCACATCTTGTGGGGAACTCACAAATGATGGTATTGCCGGACTTGGGAAGAGTAACAGTTTACGGGAAGTAATTCTTCGCTATTGCAAAGGTATCACAGATGTTAATTGCGTAACGGAAGCTCCATCTCTATTACATCTCTGTGTGGCTCGTAGTAGTTTAACACAGAGTGGAATAGCATCTATTGGTAGTAACAACAACAATGGAAAGAGTTTACAACATCTTGATATGACTGGCTGCCGGGGAGTAAAATGTGTGGGTCATTTAGCCTGTGCAGTTTCACTATGTTTATTAGATGTATCATGGGCAAATGTAAAGCGTGATGGTCTTTTGGGTTTAATAGACTCACAATGTTTAGAAGTACTGCGAATAGCAGGAAATCCATTACGTAGTATTTCCCCATTACGCCATATGCAGTTATTGTTGGATGTGGATATCAGCGATACGAATATAGGTGATGATGATATTATTGTACTCGCTACAATGAAAGCATTGCGGCATATTACTATACGGCATTGTCGACATGTTACTTCCATCAACGCCCTTGCAGTACTTCCTGCACTTGAGAGTATAGATGTAACATCATCTGCGATAGTGAATGCTGGCATTACTTCGTTAAATACAGCATTCTCTCTTACGGAACTGCATCTTTCCCACTGCAAAGGTATCTCTATTGTGAGTACACTAGCAGAGTGTGAAAGACTAAAGATACTTCACTTGGATGGTACACAAATAACAGATGAGAGCATCGCACACCTTGCAGGCAGCAGAAGTCTAACAGAGATTGATTTTAGTCACTGTTCACAGTTAAGTAATATCAACACATTGGCCACTATCTCCACACTGAGGATGGTGGATGTATCCTTTACAGGCGTCACAAGTGATGGCTGCAGTGCACTACTAAGGAATTCTACCATTCATATACGTGGTGTGTTGGGATTGTATACTGAAGGAACACCTGCAAACAAAAAACGCAGAATAACATAATTATATGTATTCAATTTTTCTTCTTTAATATTATATACTTGGAATTTCAATATCTATACCCAATTGCCCCTCTCCCTTTGATTAGTAATGCCCTCCAACAGCAGTATTAATTATAAGTAAATGTAATTCTTATTTCAAATACTTTCATCAACAGTATTGTAACAACATATTGATATGATGCTATTCTGTAAATATATACAGTTACTATGTTTGTCTTAAATATACGAATTAATCCTTAATTTTTTATTTTACGCATATCAGCTGTTGTTCGTCTTGTGTGCTCTTATTTATGTTATCATGCTTTACTATGATATTATGTTGTGAAGAAATTGAATCGAAAATATAATCTGACAAATTTTAAGGAAACCATGATATTTCTGAAAGTTATGTCATTTTAATGCTTTTATTTGTTTTCTTTTTACCATAACATCATCACCACAAAGAACACAGCTACACAATCACTATGCGCACAACTCTTCTATTAACCTTGCTACTGATACTCTCCTGCATCTGTACATGTGCAGCAGCAGAGAGGATGCCACTACCGGTGCCACGTGTGGGTGGATACGCTACAGAGGCGAGGGGAACGGGACCACGAGGTAATCCTGCGAAAAGAGATGGAGGAAAAGAAATTGACAAACCTAATCATCGTGACTATTTGGGTAAAGGTGAATTCACCACCACCACACCATCCCTCAGTATGAGTGAGTCCATGAGTGTCTCTGCCACTCTTCCTCTCTCTGACACCACTACTGTTGCCCCAGCACCAGATCAACAACAACAAGAAGCATCAGCAGGAGAGGGACGGCCCGCCACTTCTGAGGAGTCGACTACGACGAGCACCGCAGCACCGAAGAAGAAGAAGAAGGACGGCGGCCGCGGCCCTGAGTGGCTGCACGGCCCGCTGGTGCTGCTCGCCGCCCTCACCGCC
>NW_021639903.1:9497-15989 GCF_002087225.1 Trypanosoma theileri
GGGGTTGTTGTGGTCCCATGTGTGTGTGTACGCACATACTCGATGTGGGTAAGGAAGGGAAGAGGGACAGCTGCCAGTCTACAGTGTAAGGTGTACTGTACATGATGTGTTTATCCCTTCACCCTAATGAAGTGAATGCTTGCCATTACTGTGAAACGGGATGGAAATTGGTGTTCAGTGAATATATATAGAATCCTAATTGGTATTGTTGATGTACGGCACTATTAGTAGTGCACTCATCAATAGCCCAACCAGCCACTTTACTGTGGATAGCAACAATAATGGTAACATGGTTTCACCCTCACCGAGTGGGTAGTTAATGGCTTTTTTTGTGGTTTATTATTTCGTTACTGTTAGTTTTTTCTTAATGTTTGACAACGGTAACTGTGCAATATTCTGTGTGATTTTTGATGATGATGTACTTTGTTTGGTGTTTTCTGTGTTTGGTATTGTGTTTTGGGTTTATATATTCATCCTCTATGATGATGAGAGTGCATTATAGTTTGTTGTTGTTCTTTGGAAATATACACCATATTGTTTTCTTTGCTGTCATCAAAGATTTATGAAGGTTTTCTTATTGTACAATCGTTTACATTGTTTCTGAGGGGTATTTTTTTTTATTATTGAGGTATACTCCTACTGTAATGATCCACTGGAAAGAAAAAATTAATTAATCATCGCCCGGTCCTATAGTGTAGTGGTTATCACTTCGGACTTTGAATCCGAAAACCCAGGTTCGAATCCTGGTAGGACCAACTTTTCTCTTGTTTCGCAGATTTTTTGTAAACAAAATAACTGATTCTACTCGTTTGCATAGAGTGCATGTGGGGTCACTACAATATTCATGGAGGAATTTTTTGGTATTTGAAGTGGTGAATAAAAAGATAAATTGCGGAATGTCAACGCTTTTTTCAGGAAGATGAAAAATTATCCCATTTATTACATTACCTTAATACTCAACACTCATAACAGTAATATATCGCTTTTTTTTTCTTTACATCCTGTGTAACAGAACATTAAACGAACAATATGGACCACCTGGGCACATGTATATATGCATACAAGTGTTAAATGTTCCTTCCCGTAAAGGAAACACCCAAAGGAAAATAAAGAAATACTGATATCAGAAGAAATAATGATTCCCTGCAAGATGTGTGATATAATAGCGTACACTATAGTGGGCAATAAAAGTCCCTTATAAGAGCATGTCATCATGAGGACTTGAGAAAAGTTATACTCTGCACGAAGTTTAATATCCCGGATGGCATCAATGTGCTACAAACTTTCTCATAGAGAGGTAGAAAACATAGGAAGTCTATAGTCCTTGAAAAAGAAAAGAAGAAATTATTGGAGTTACAAAGTTGTCAGTATTGATGAAGATGAAGTTTCCACGGAAAAACAAACAAACAAACTACAGCTATTCGTCACCACCGGAGCGGGAACTCCGAAGGAAAACCAATGTGAACTACGCTAAAAGTTCTATGCCCTTCTCTTCTCCATATTCATTTATTGCGTAGAAATCAATGATTGATAAGGGATGCTAACAAAGAAGGATTCCAAAGACTCCCAGATCGACACAATAAAAACAAGAGAACTTCAGCAAATGGTATGGTCGAAATGGAACCGTTAGTTTATGAGCAAAACAGACCACACATTACATAGATACGTTACAACACCTTTATCATACCATTTGCGTGCGATGCAGAACGAAGCACAGTGATCTGCAACAAAACAATGCTACAGCTATTGAATTATTCAGCTCTTTATCCATGCATTGTACAGCTTGCGGTATGTGGAGTGCACTTAAGTATTTATCTTTTACTAAATAATTATCCCAAATGGTATGACTGTGGATTGGAACTACACTATACCCTAACTCTTCCCATACAGGAATCCCTACATCATTCATCTCTACTAACATTAGACAATTCTCCGCTATGAAGTGTGACCGACATTGATTATTCAGGACCTGATAGTTTCAGACGTAAACGTACTTGTTTCCAGTATCCCCAACAGAATAAATAAAAGCTTCTCGAGGTCAAATAAAAATGCAAAAAAACGAAACTTTTCAACGGTTTGTGATTAATGAGAGTTCTAGTGGTGATTAATCGTAGACTACTTTGTATTGTATGCAAAAGGTTATAAATGAAAATGTGAAAGAAATCTAAATTAAGAAATGAATATTACAAGACTAAAAAGCACAGAAAAAACAATGGGATCTTTTTCTATTCACTGATTTGCAGCAATAATGGATGTAATCCACAGTCGTCTGATGGCAGTTGCACTATTGAAGTAAAACCCAGAAAAATGAGAAGATTAAAAAAACATGATATTTCTCAGTTTATTCATACCATCAGTTAGTGAACCACACACTCATCTTTACTCTCTGAATGGATAAAAGAAAACTACTATTCAGTGTATATCTCCATTACCATCACAATCAAATTACACAGCCTTGGAGGCACTAGTACTGCATCCAGGAGTTTCTACATGAGCCAGAGCTCTCCTACAGTATTTAGCAACAACAAAAACAACACTAGCTTAATGTGATATTTTGTTACTACTACTGGCATTCAATTCTCTCTTCTCCCTGTTGTTGATGTATTGTATAATCAAGTACAACGAGAATTATTTCGTGTAGAAAAATTTAATAAACGAGAGCCCAAGAAAAAAACAACTCTAGTCTCGTAAACACTTTATACTGCGCACTATTATTAACAAAAATTATCATCAAGAACGTGATGGAAGCTTTTATTATTTTCTGCACATCATATATCTAGAACATGAATAGCTAT
The DNA here is from genome assembly GCF_002087225.1 of Trypanosoma theileri. Lineage (NCBI taxonomy): Eukaryota > Euglenozoa > Kinetoplastea > Trypanosomatida > Trypanosomatidae > Trypanosoma > Trypanosoma theileri. The sequence continues at coordinate 12,293 of NW_021639903.1, forward strand.
TTATAAAAACCACAATTTTAATGAATAAGTTTATGTTTCTTTTCTCCTTATGTTACGTATCATTTAAGAGAGCTCTCACAAATAACACAGCTACACAATCACTATGCGCACAACTCTATTGTTAACCTTGCTACTGATACTCTCCTGCATCTGTACATGTGCAGCAGCAGAGAGGATGCCACTGCCGGTGCCACGTGTGGGTGGATACGCTACAGAGGCGAAGGGACAAGGGTTCACAGACAAACTGGGACCAGGAAAAAACGAATCGTGGAATAATGGTCAATTCACTACTACCACACCATCCCTCAGTATGAGTGAGTCCATGAGTGCCTCTGCCACTCTTCCTCTCACTGACACCACTACTGTTGCCCCAGCACCTGATCAACAACAACAAGAAACAGCAGCAGGAGATCAACAGACTACAGAAACAGGAGAGGAACGGCCCGCCACTACTGAGGAGTCGACTACGACGAGCACCGCAGCACCGAAGAAGAAGAAGGACGGCGGCCGCGGCCCTGAGTGGCTGCACGGCCCGCTGGTGCTGCTCGCCGCCCTCACCGCCGCAGTGCTGTGCTGAGTCCCGCCCCCTCTGCCAGTGCGGCACTGTAATGATATTCCCCTCTTTTTGCTGGCGACGGCACCCACCACATCACATCCCTCTACTTTGCTACTCTGTGTGTGTTTATCTGATTGTTGTGGTTGTGTGTGCACGTCCTGCCCTCCATGGACCTGGTGCCACTGCTGTATTGCAATCACCTCGTCAACGTGGATGGGTTCTTGATATTAACACTCATTGTGTGAAACTGGGCTAATAACATCTTTTTTCTTGCTTTCTTTGCTTTATGGTGCCCACATACACTGCTGCTGGGAGGGAGTGGACAGACATATTGTAATAGTGGTGGTGGTGTTGGTGGCACCTCTGTGAGATTTGGCCTCATCTTGGGGAAGTTTCTTTTTAGCTCGAGACTCAAATCTCGGGTGAAATCTCTTTTAAACATGAACGTTAAGATCCTTTTTTTGCTTTGCTTAATAATAGTTTTGGAATAATGACGGCAGTATTCATTGTTTTTTTATTTGTGTTTTTCAGCTGTTAGTGTAGAATGTGTGTGCTGAATGTTAATACCATCTTTCCTCTTAAGGAGGGGAGTGCTGTTAGGTAAGCTGAGTGTGTTTCTTCTTTTTGGTGCCTTATTATACTGCACTTCTCTTTGTTATTAAGCATCGGTACCTATGGGGTACTGTTGTGTGTGGATTCACTGATTGGGATTTCTTAATAATGGTCTCTTTGTAAACATGAATGGCGTATTTGGCAGTTTAAAGAGATGTGTTCCTATGGTGTACAATTGGTGTTGTGATAAGGCTTTGTGTTGTTATATCTGTTTGTTTACCTTTTTACTCTTTGTGCCTCCTATTCCTTAGTTTATGATGGACTAGTGTAGTATTATAATAATAACAGTGATGCCCTGTATGCTATTTGTGTATGTCTGCGTTGTTGGCTCTAATAAAGCCACACTTGTGCAGCAGACATAGCAGGGATAAGGGGTTGTTGTGGTCCCATGTGTGTGTGTACGCACATACTCGATGTGGGTAAGGAAGGGAAGAGGGACAGCTGCCAGTCTACAGTGTAAGGTGTATTGTACATGATGTGTTTACGCCTTCACTCTAATGAAGTGAATGCTTGCCATTACTGTGAAATGGAATGGGGATTAGTGTTGAGTGAATATATATAGAATCCTAATTGGTATTGTATGTGATGTTCCTAGGTGCCAATATTTTGTGTTATTGATGGAATTCAGGATATATCTACGGTACTGTTGTTGAAAATTTTGTTGCCTCTCAACCCAGGAGCAGTTGTATAGCATCATTATTTGATCCAGGTGTAGTTTTTTATTGAAGAAATGAGTTCCATTAAGTTTATGGGGGTAGTTCCAGTTGTGTTTTATCGATAGCCGCGATAGCTCAGTTGGGAGAGCGTCAGACTGAAGATCTGAAGGTCCCTGGTTCGATCCCGGGTCGCGGCATTCCTTTTCTCCTTTTTATCGGAGAACCGTTCTGCTCTTTCGCAATGGGATGGAGGTGTGGTGTTTACGTCGGTATATAAGAAAGATTTGAGCGGTGCAGTGTTATCTCAACTGGGATATTTGCTGTGTAGTTTAATGAGAAGTATACTGGATGATTTATACTTATCTGGCTTCTTTTTTAATCCAAATGAGAATAGTCTTTGGTTAAAAGGAGGTTCCTGTAAAGGGATTTTTGCAAACACTCCCAGGGCAAAGCGGCCAAATGAAGAGACATTTTGGCATTGAGATGCCCAAGAAGAAACTGACATGTTAAGAAAAAAAGACTCCATACATTACACAAATATATCATAATACGTATATCAAACCATTCGTGTACGCTGCGGAAATCAGCACAGCGTTCTGCAACGAAACAATCGTACAGCTATTGAATTGTTCTGCTCTTTATCCATGGATTGTACAGCTTGCGGTATCTTGAGTTTCCTTTAAGTTTTTATCTTTTACTAAATAATTATCCCAAATGGTGTAGCTCTGGAGAGGAACTACAATATAACCTAATTCTTTCATACAGGTATCCTCATGTTAACCACCTCCACTAATATCAGAGAATTCTCCGCCATGAAGTGTGACTGGCATGGATTATGGAGGAACTGATAGATTTAGACGTAAATGTACTTGTTTCCAGTATCCCCAACAGCATAAATAGGACTTCAATGGACAAAATAAAAATGCACAAAACGAAACTTGCCAACGGTTTGTGATTAATGAGAATTCTAGTAGTGATTTATCGTTGACTGTTTTGTATTGTATGAAAAAAGGTTACAAATGAAAATATGAAAAAAAAAAAAGCTCAAATTAAAAAATGAATATTTAAAAAAACATGAGGACCCGATAAAGAATGGGATATTTTTCTATTCACTCATTTGGAGTAAGAATGGATGTACATTACATTGATCTTTGGGCAGTTGCACTATTGAAGTAAAACCCGAAGAGATGAGAAAAGTAAAAAATATGATGTTTCTCAGTGTACTATCACCATCATCACTTTGTGAACCACAAGCACTCATCTTTACTGTCAGAGTGAATAAAAGAAAATTACTTTACAGATTATATCTCTATTAGCATCACAATCATATTATACAGCCTTGGAGGCAATGGGACTACACCCAGAAGTTTCTACATGAGCCAGAGCTCTCCTACAGTTTTAGCAACAGGAGTAACAACATTAGCTTAATGTGGTATTCTGTTACTACTGCTCGCTTTGACTTCATCTTGTTGTGGATGGAACATATAATCAAGTAAAATAAGAATTATTTTGTGTATACAAATTTCATAAAAAGGAGAACACAAGAAAAAAACAAATCTAATGTCGTATACAAAATATATTGCAGACTATTATTAACAATAATTATCATCAAGAAAACGATAGAAACTTTTATTCTTTTCTGCACATCAAATATCTCTAGTACACGAATAGATTCATGTAAAAACCATCACTTTAATGAATAAGTTTATGTTTCTTTTCTCATTATGTTACGTATCATTTAAGAGAGTTCTCACAAAGAAAACAGCTACACAATCACTATGCGCACAACTCTTCTATTATTAACTTTGCTACTGATACTCTCCTGCATCTGTACATGTGCAGCAGAGAGGATACCACTGCCGGTGCCACGTGT
>NW_021639903.1:20958-21672 GCF_002087225.1 Trypanosoma theileri
TCATAACAGAAAACACATTTCTTTATATGTCTAAGCTGGTCTAACGTTGAAACTTCACATAACTATTTGGATTTGATTCTTTACTACACTGCACGATGCAGTGTTAGAATCAGAAAAAAAAAAAACAAGTAGACAATAATTGTGAAATTTGTTTTTTTATTAATGCTTATCGATGCATATGTTTTTGGATTTTAATAGTAAACCTACTTATTTATATTTGCCATTCTAACAACTATATTATTAATGATAAACTGTTGCTCTCTATTTCTTCTCTTTCATAAGATGACGCATCATTAAATAAACGACAGAGCTACACAATCACTATGCGCATAACTCTTCTATTCTTAATCTTGCTACTGGTACTCTCCTGCATCTGTACATGTGCAACAGCAGAGAGGATGGCACTGCCGGTGCCACGTGTGGGTGGATACGCTACAGAGGCAAAGGGAAAAGGGACGAAAGGTACAAACGGAAACGAACCGTGGAATAACGGTCAATTCACTACCACCACACCATCCCTCAGTATGAGTGAGTCCATGAGTGCCTCTGCCACTCTTCCTCTCACTGACACCACTACTGTTGCCCCACCAGCAGCAGATCAACAGACTACAGGAACAACAGAGGAACGGCCCGCCACTGCTGAGGAGTCGACTACGACGAGCACCGCAGCACCGAAGAAGAAGAAGAAGGACGGCGGCCGCGGCCCTGAGTGGC
>NW_021639903.1:21761-23991 GCF_002087225.1 Trypanosoma theileri
TGCAATCACCTCGTCAACGTGGATGGGTTCTTGATATTAACACTCATTGTGTGAAACTGAGCCAATAACATTATTGCTTTCTTTCTTTGCTTTATGGTGCCCCCATACACTGCTGCTGGGAGGAAGTGGATAGACATATTGTAGTAGTAGTGGTGGTGATGGTGGTGGGACCTCTGTGTGATTTGGCCTCATATTGGGGCAGTTTCTTTTTAGCTCGAGATTGTAATCTTGGGTGTAATCTTTCTTTAACTTGAACGCTGGGGTCTCTTTTTGCTTTGCTTAATAATGGTTTGGGAATAATGACGGCAGTATTTATTGTTTTTTATTTGTGTTTTTCAGATGTTTAGTGTGGAATGTGTGTGTGCTGATTGTTAATACCGTCTTTCCTCTTAAGGAGGGAGTGCTGTGAGGTAAGCTGAGTGAGTTTGTTCTTTTTGGTGCCTTATTATACTGCACTTTTCTCTGTTATTAAGCATCGGTACCTATGGTACTGTTGTGTGTGGATTCACTGATTGGGGTTTATTAATAATGCTCTTTTTTAAAACATGAATGGTGTATTTGACAGTTTAAAGAGATATGTGTTCCTATGGTGTACCATGAGTGTGATAAGGCTCTGTGGTGTTATATCTGTATGTTTACCTGTTTGCTCTTTGTGTTTCCTATTCCTTAGTTTATGATGCACTAGTGTAGTATAATAATAATAATAATAATAATAATAATAATAATAATAACAGTGATGCCCTGTATGTTATTTGTGTGTGTCTGCGTTGTTGGCTCTAATAAAGCCACACTTGTGCAGCAGACATAGCAGGGATAAGGGGTTGTTGTGGTCCCATGTGTGTGTACGCACATACTCGATGTGGGTAATGAAGGGAAGAGGGACAGCTACCAGTCTACAGTGTAGGGTGTACTGTACATGATGTGTTTACACCTTAACTCTAATGAAGTGAATGCTTGCCATTACTGTGAAATGGAAGGGGAATTAGTGTTCAGTGAATATATATAGAATCCTAATTGGTATTGTTGATGTATGGCACTAGTAGTAGTGCACTCATCAATAGCCCAACCAGCCACAGTACTTTGGATAGCAATAGTAATGGTGGCATAGTGATTCTCTATTAGTGGGTAGTTAATGGCTTTTATGGTGAATTCTTATTTTGTTACTGTTAGTTATTTTTTAATGTTTGACTATGGTAACTGTGCTATATTCTGTTATTGTTGATGATAATGAGGATGATGATGTACTAAGCGGTGGTTTTCTTTTTTGTGGTTTTCTGTGTTTTGGAAATAAATATTCATTCTCTGTGATGATTGCGTACTATTATTATTGTTCATTTATTTGTTCCAGTGAAGGTGTGAATTGCTGAATACGTGAGAATGTGTGGTATTTTGTACTGTTCATGTTGTTCTACTATCTGATCTAAATCATAAAGAATGATAGAGGCATAATAAATAAAAAAAATAGTCAATGATAACTAATATATATAGCGGTACAATAACGAAGTAATGAAGAATTTGTTGGAAATGATAATATCTGTGCTGTTGTTCTTGCTGCTCTTGTCCAACTGTGTCTGTGGCCTTGCAGCCCTCCGTGATGATAGTTGCACGTACGATACTACTATGTGGAAGAACATGAGGAATAAAACTATTTATACACCTTAGTCTGTTTTTATTGTACGGGAATTACCTCAAAGTGGTAAGAGTACTGTTTCCCTGTACACAACAACTACTACTACAGCAGTAAAAAGTGAAGAGGAAGATTGGATGCCTATTCGCATTCATGTCTCTTCTGAGGAGTTGGATAGATCGATGGGGCGCTGCAGTAGTGGAATGACTGGTTCTTTACATAGACACTCTCCATCATGCCGTGATGGAAATGTACTCACACCACAGAAACGAGACATTCTGTTGAATGAACTCCTTCCAGCAGCTATTGCACTGCACAGTGAGCGTCTTCTCGTGGTGCGATCACGGTTTAATTTGGTCATCATGCAGTTTATCTCAGAGATGTGCTACACATACGTTGAGCTTCCCGCAGCGTATGAGAGTGTGGGTGTGGTGCAGGCAGACTTTGTGTTGTTTGTGTTGGCAGAGGCGGTGGCGCCATTTGTGGTGATCTGCTCTGAGGCCGATGATGGGCGGCCGACGTCTGCGGCGATGAACTTTGCACCCGCAGACATTGTCAACACACGACTGTTCACTCGCATCATTGCACACAATTTGGCCCACG
>NW_021639903.1:26800-28486 GCF_002087225.1 Trypanosoma theileri
ATATATATGGAATCCTAATTGGTATTGTTGATGTAAGGCACCAGTAGTGCACTTATCAATAGGCTAACCAGCCACAGTAATCTGGATAGCAACAGTAATGGTAACATGTCCCCTCTCTCTCAGTGGGTAGTTAATGGTTTTTATTGTGGATTCTTATTTTGTTACTGTTAGTTATTTCTTGATGTTTGACAATGGTAATTGTGCAATATATTCTCTCGCTGATAAGGATGGTGTACTTTGTGGAGGTTTACTGTGGTTTTCTGTGTTTGGCATTTGTGTTTTTTGAGTATATATTCATCCTCTCTGATGATGAGAGTGTATTATAGTTTGTTGTTCCAATCAAGGTGTTAATTGCTGAATACGTGAGAGTGTAAGTTATTACGTTCTCTTCATGTTGTTCAACCATATGGTGTAAATCATAAAGAATGATAAAGGCATAATAAATAAAAAAAATAGTCAATGATAACTAATATATATAGCGGTACAATAACGAAGTAATGAAGAATTTGTTGGAAATGATAATATCTGTATTGTTATTCTTGCTGCTTTTGTCGCCCTTTGTCTGTGGCCTTTCAGCCCTCCGTGATGATAGTTGCACGTATGATACTACTGTGTGGAAGAATATGAGGAATAAAACTGTGTATACACCTTCGTCTGTTCCTATTGTACGGGAATTACCTCAAAGTGGTAAGAGTACTGTTTCACTCTACACAACAACAACAACAAGTACTACTAATACATCAGGAGTAAAAAGTGATGAGGAGGATTGGATGCCTATTCGTATTCATGTCTCTTCTGAGGAGTTGGATAGAGCGATGAGGCGCTGCAGTAGTGAAATGACGGGTTCTTTTCATAGACACTCTCCATCATGCCGTGATGGAAATGTACTCACACCACAGAAACGAGACATTTTGTTGAATGAACTCCTCCCAGCAGCTATTACACTGCACAGTGAGCGTCTTCTCGTGGTGCGATCACGGTTTAATTTGGTCATCATGCAATTTATCTCAGAGATGTGCTACACATACGTTGAGCTTCCCGCAGCGTATGAGAGTGTGGGTGTGGTTCAGGCGGACTTTGTGTTGTTTGTGTTGGCAGAGACGGTGGCACCANTTTGTTACTTTTAGTTATTTCTCAATATTTGACTATGGTAACTGTGCTATATTCTGTGATTGATTATGATGATGTAGTTTGTTGTGGTTTTCTTTATCGGGCATTTGTATTCTGCTAATGAGATGATGCGCTGGATGATGAGAGTGCATATTTTTTCTTTTATTTGTTTCAATCAAGGTATGAATTTTTGAGTACGTTAGACTGTGAGGTATTACGTACTGTTCATGTTGTCCAACCCTTTGATGTGAATCGTAAAGAATGATAGTGTCAGAATAAATAAAGAAAATAGCCGGAAAAAATTAATATATAGAACAGTAGAATAACAAAGTAATGAAGAAGTTGTTGGAAATGATAATATCTGTATTGTTATTATTGCTGCTCTTGCCGCACTGTGTCTGTGGCCTTGCTGCCCTCCGTGATGATAGTTGCACGTACGATACTACTGTGTGGAAGAACATGAGGAATAAAACTGTGTATACACCTTCGACTGTTTTTATTGTACGGGAATTACCTCAAAGTGGTAAGAGTACCGTTTCCCTCTACACAACAACAAGTACTACTACTACTACTACT
>NW_021639903.1:30436-33918 GCF_002087225.1 Trypanosoma theileri
CTGGTCCTATGTGTGTGTACGCACATACTCGATGTGGGTAAGGAAGGGAAGAGGGACAGCTGCCATTTCTCAGTGCAAGGTGTACTGTACATGATGTGTTTACTCCTTCACTCTAATGAAGTGAATGCTTGCCATTACTGTGAAATGGAATGGGAATTGGTGTTCAGTGAATATATATGGAATCCTAATTGGTATTCTGTTTGATGTTCACAGGTGCCAGTATTTAGTATTGTCCTAGTGAATTCAGGATATATCTATTTTTTTTTCGTATTGGAAAATTTCTTTACTCTCTACCTAGGAACAATTGTATGGCACCATCATTGGATCCAGATGAGTTTTGTTTGTGACGAAATGAGTTCCAATAAGATTATGGGGGTAGTTCTAGTTGTGTTTTGTCGTCAGCCGCGATAGCTCAGTTGGGAGAGCGTCAGACTGAAGATCTGAAGGTCCCTGGTTCGATCCCGGGTCGCGGCATTCATTTTTGTCGTTCTGGGTGTTGAGAATGTTTTCTGCTCTCGAAATGGGTTAAAGGTGTGTGATGCTTCCACGAAATGTAAGAATCGCTGTAGCGCTGCGGTGTTACCTCAACAAGGGTGTTGAAGTGTATAGTTTAATGAGAAGTATACTGGAAGATTTATACTCTTTTGGCTTCTGTTTTCACCCAACTGTTAATAAATTTTGCTTAACTGGGATGTCTTGAAAGAGTTTTTGTGAACACTCTCAAAGCAACACGATGAAAACAAAAGAACTTGAGCAGCTGGTATGCCTGAGATGGAACCGTTAGTTTATGAGCAAAACGAACCACACATTACAAAGATACGTTACAACACGTTTATCAAACCATTCGTGTACGCTGCGGAACTAAGCACAGTGGTCTGCAACGAAAACAATTCTGCAGCTATTGAATTATTCGCTACTCTTCGTCCCAGTGCGTGTACATTTTCTGTTTTTTGGAGTTTAAGTATTTATATTTTACTAAATAGTGATCCCATTTTGTGATGGCTCTGGATTGAACTACACCATACCCTAACTCTTCCCATACAGAATTCTCTATGTTAATCACCTCCACTAATATCAGACAATTCTCCGCTATGAAGTGAGACAGGCATTGATTATGCAGGACCTCATGGATTCAGAGGTAAACGTAGTTAATTACAGTCCACACTGAGCAAAAGAATAAATAAGAGCTCATTGAGGTAATACAAAATAAATGCACAAAACGAAACTTTCTAACAGGTTCTGGTCATGGAGAGTTGTAGTGGTTATTTATCGTAGACTAATTGTATTTTGTGAAAAAAAGTTATAAATGAAAATATGAAAAAAAAACTCCAAATTAAGAAATGAATATTTAAAAAACATGAGGACCCAACAAACAATGGGATGTTTTTTTCATTCACTTATTTTTAGAAATAATGGATGTACTCTACAGTCAAATGATGACAGGTGTACTTTTGAAGTGAAGCCCAATAAGACAAGAGGAACAAAAACATGATATTTCTTAGTTTATTAACACTATCACTTTGTGAACTACACACAACTTTTTATTCTCTGAGTAGATAAAAGAACTGCTGTACAGTTTACATCTTAGTTACCATCACAATCATATTATACAGTCTTGGAGGCACCATTACTGCACCCAGAAGCTTCTACGTGATCCAGAGCTCACCTACAGTGTTGGTAACAACAATAACAACAATACATAAAAGTGATATTCTGTTACTACTACTAGCAGTGACTTCTCTGAACTCCCTGTTGATGTAACGTTTAGTCGAATAAAACGATAATTATTTTGTGTACAAAAATTATATTAATGAGGGCATACCAAAAAACAACCCTAATGTTGTATATAATATGTATTGCAGACTATTATTTACAATAATTATCATCAAGGAAACGTTGGAAAGTTTTATTTTTTTCTGCACATCATATCTCTAGTACACGAATAGATAGTTATAAAAATCACCGTTTTAATGAAAAAGTTTATGTTTCTTTTCTCCTTATGTTACATATCATTTAAGAGAGTTCACACAAATAACACAGCTACACAATCACTATGCGCACAACTCTTCTATTATTAACTTTGCTACTGATACTCTCCTGCATCTGTACATGTGCAGCAGAGAGGATACCACTGCCGGTGCCACGTGTGGGTGGATACGCTACAGAGGCACAGGGAAAAGGGACGAAAGGTACAAACGGAAACAACGAAACGTGGAATAACGGTGCATTCACTACCACCACACCATCCCTCAGTATGAGTGAGTCCATGAGTGCCTCTGCCACTCTTCCTCTCNAGTCGTATCGGTAATACATCACGTTGTCTGAAAGGAGATGCACTGCGGCTGCGTGATGTGGCTACTATTGATATTCATTCAATCATTGGAGATATCTGTGCAAATGTGAAGTGTGAGGGTGGTAAAGTGAGTGTACAGTATAAAGGGGATGATCATTGGTATGAATGTAAAGAGGGCAGTAGTATTTTAACCTCTGTTACTTCCGCCTTTAGTAGTGGCCGCATTATGTGTCCTCCATACAGTGAGGTCTGCATGGATTTACCAATAGAACCACCACCAACAGAGGCAGTAGTAATGCACGAAGAGGTATACAATGTTACTGCAACAATTTAATGAATGGTTGAGAGAAGTAAAGGTTTAATAGAGAATGTTTGCAATGATGGGTAGTGTTGTGGACACCCTTAACTGATAACTGAATCTATAATACTCTAATTCACTATTGCTTGTTTTATACATTTGTTTGCTTTTTAATATAATTATTCTTGCGAACCAACACCCCATAGTGGACTCTGAAGTAGTTGGAGATGATGGTATTCGTTCTCCATGTGCAATCCCATACTTTTTCTTTTGAGCAGTAGTAGTCATTATTATTTTTGTTGTTCAATTGTTTTGTCTTTTCGCTGTATGTTGTACTGGAGAGAATGAATTGATAATAATTAACTGAACGGTGGATATTATGTCTTGTTATTAATTATTTATTTATTCTCTTTTTATTAACATATTATTACTTTCCGTACGCAGTATGATTATAACTAATGGGTTTATCTTTTTTATTTCCTTTTTCATCACTATCCACCATGTTAAGTTTATGTGTACTTTTAAATAATGATCTCTATTCCACATTTGTACTCTCCTGTTGTTTTTTCTTCTCTTCTTATTTCCCTCCTGTCAATTGAAGACCCATATGGACTGATAGTAAAGATGCCAAGGATGATGTACATGATACTTGTATGTCTATTCTAACTGTGATATTGATGTTGATGAAGGGGCATGAGTAGTGAAAAGGGAAAACACTGATACTACAACCCTTTACATGGATTACGTAGTGGGTAGAAGAAAATGAAAAGGAAGAAGCAATGAAAGTTAATAGTGCTGCAATTACTTAGTTACGACTAAGCTGTTAATGGACAGGACTCTGTGTGTGTACATGAGTTATACCTTCAGTCCGTAGTAATGTAGTTAGTTAAT
>NW_021639903.1:35033-35824 GCF_002087225.1 Trypanosoma theileri
TGTACAGACATATTGTAGTGGTAGTAGTGGTGATGGGTGGTACCTCTGTGTGATTTGGACTCATCTTGGGGCAGTTTCTTTTTGCCTCAATATTCAAATCTCGAGTGAAATTTCTTTTTAAACATGAACGTTAAGATCTTTTTTTTGCTTTGCTTAATAATAGTTTGGGAATAATGACGGCGGTATTCATTGTTTTTTATTTGTGTTTTTCAGCTGTTAGTGTGGAATGTGTGTGCTGAATGTTAGTACCGTCTTTCCTCTTAAGGAAGGGAGTGCTGTGAGGTAAGCTGAGTGGGTTTGTTCTTTTTGGTCCCTTATTATACTGCACTTCTCTCTGTTATTAAGCATCGGTACCTATGGGGTACTGTTGTGTGTGGATTCACTGATTGGGGTTTGTTAATAATGTTNTAGTAGTAGTGATGGTGGGTGGCACCTCTGTGTGATTTGGCCTCATCTTGGGGCATTTTCTTTTTAGCTCGAGACTCAAATCTCGGGTGTAATCTGTTCTTAACATCAGCTTTTGCTTTGCTTAATAATGGTTTGAGAATAATGACGGCAGTATTCATTGTTTTTTTTATTTGTGTTTTTCAGCTGTTAGTGTGGAATGTGTGTGGTGAATGTTAATACCGTCTTTCCTCTTAAGGAGGGGGAGTGCTGTGAGGTAAGCTGAGTGTGTTTGTTCTTTTTGGTGCCTTGTTATACTGCACTTCTCTCTGTTATTAAGCATCGGTACCTATGGTACTGTTGTGTGTGGATTCACTGATTGGGGTTTGTTAATAATGGTCTTTTTT
>NW_021639903.1:35829-36308 GCF_002087225.1 Trypanosoma theileri
TGTTATTAAGCATCGGTGACTATGGGGTACTGTTGTGTGTGGATTCACTGATTGGGGTTTGTTAATAATAGTCTTTTTTTTAACATGAATGATGTATTTGGCAGTTTAAAGATAGATGTGTTCCTATGAGGTATAATGGGTGTGATAAGGCTTTGTAGTGTTATATCTGTGTTTTTACCTTTTTNTACTGCACTTCTCTCTGTTATTAAGCATCGGTACCTATGGTACTGTTGTGTGTGGATTCACTGATTGGGGTTTGTTAATAATGGTCTTTTTTTAACATGAATGGTGTATTTGGCAGGTTGAAGAGATGTGTTCCTATGAGGTACAATGGGTGTGATAAGGCTTTGTGGTGTTATATCTGTGTGTTTACCTTTGGTCTTTGTGTTTCCTATTCCTTAGTTTATGATGGACTAGTGTAGTATTATAAACAATAACAGTGATGCCCTGTATGCTATTTGTGTGTGTCTGCGTTGTTG
>NW_021639903.1:36770-38200 GCF_002087225.1 Trypanosoma theileri
AGGTGATTATCTATGCAATGCTCTTGTATTACAGTTTAAGTTGAAGTATAATGGATGATTTATGCTCATTTGGCTTCTTTTTTCCATTCAGTTGAGAAAAATCTTTGTCAGCAAAGGATATCTGGAAAGGTATTTTTGCTAACACTCCCAGAGCAAAGCGGTCAAAAGAAAGGACGTTCTAAAGTTGATACGCCCATGAATGAGCTGACATGATAACAACAAAAGACTCTATACATTACACAGATGTGTCACAACACGTTTATCAAACCATTCGTGTACGCTGCGGAAATCAGCACAGCGTTCTGCAACGAAAACAATTCTGCAGCTATTGAATTATTCAGCTCTTAATACATGGATTGTACAGCTTGCGGTATCTTGAGTTTCCTTTAAGTATTTATCTTTTACTAAATAATTATCCCAAATGGTATAGCTATGGAGAGGAACTACACTATGACCTAATTCTTTCATACAGGAATCCACAAGTTAACCACCTCCACTAATATCAGAGAATTCTCCGCTATGAAGTGTGACTGGCATGAATTATGCAGGGCCTGATAGATTTAGACGTAAACGTACTTGTTTTAGTATCCCCAACAGCATAAATAGGAGTTTAATGGAGAAAATAAAAATGTACAAAACGACACTTTTCAACGGGTTGTGGTTAATGAGAGTTGTAGTTGTAACTTATCGTAGACTACTTTGTATTGTATGAAAAAAGGTTATAAATGAAAATATGAAAAAAAACTCTAAATTAAAAAATGAATATTTAAAAAAACATGAGAACCCAATGAACAATGGGATCTTTTTCTATTCACTCATTCGTAGCAATAATGGATATACTCTACAGTCAAAGGGTGACAATCACACTATTGAAGTAAAACACAATGAGAAAAGAGAGGATTAAAAAATATGATGTTTCTCAGTGTACTATCACCATCATCACTTTGTGAACCACACACTACTCATCTTTACTGTCAGAGTGAATAAAAGAAAATTACTTTACAGATTATATCTCTATTACCATCACAATCATATTACACAGCCTTGGACTCAATGGGACTGCACCCAGAAGGTTCTACATGAGCCAGAGCTCTCCTACAGTTTTAGCAACAACAGTAACAACATTAGCTTCATGTGGTATTCTGTTACTACTTCTCGCTTTGACTTCATCTTGTTGTTGATGTAACATATAATCGAGTAAAATAAGAATTATTTTGTGTATACAAATTTCATAAAAAGGAGAACACAAGAAAAAAAAACTCTAATGTGGTAGAGAATTTGTACTTCGGAATATTATTAATGATGGTTATCACCCAGACCACGATAGAAACTTTTATTCTTTTCTGCACATCAAATATCTCTAGTACACGAATAGATTCATGTAAAAACCATCACTTTAATGATTAAGTTTATGTTTCTTTTCTCCTTAT
>NW_021639903.1:39644-40082 GCF_002087225.1 Trypanosoma theileri
GTGTAGTATAATAATAATAACAGTGATGCCCTGTATGCTATTTGTGTGTGTCTGCGTTGTTGGCTCTAATAAAGCCACACTTGTGCAGCAGACATGGCAGGGAGAAGGGGTTGTTCTGGTCCCATGTGTGTGTGTATGCACATACTCGATGTGGGTAAGGAGGGGAAGAGGGACAGCTGCCAGTCTACAGTGTAGGGTGTACTGTACATGATGTGTTTATCCCTTCACTCTAATGAAGTGAATGTTTGCCATTACTGTGAAATGGAAGGGGATTGGTGCTCAGTGAATATATATAGAATCCTAATTGGTATTGTATCTGATGTACGGCACTAGTAGTAGTGTACTCATCAATAGCCCAACCAGTTACAGTACTCTGGATGGCAACAGTAGTGGTAACATAGTGTATCTCTCTTTTTCAGTGGGTAGTTAATGGCTTTT
>NW_021639903.1:42388-42823 GCF_002087225.1 Trypanosoma theileri
AAGTTTACGTGTACCTTTTAATAATGATTTCTATTCCCCATATGTACTCCCCTGTTGTTTTTCTTCTCTTCTTTTCCCTCCTGTCAATTGAAGACCCATATGGACTGATAGTGAAGATGCCAAGGATGGCGTATATGATACTTGTCTCTGTGTTTTCTAACTGTGATATGGCTGTTGGTGAAGGGCATGAATAGTGAAAAGAGGGAAACACTGATACTGCAACACTTTACATGGCTATGTAGTCGATAAAAGAAACGGAAAAGAAAGAAGAAATGAAAGTTAATAGAGCTGCAATTACTTTGTTACGACTAAGTTCTTAATAGGCAAGACTGAGTGTATCTACATGAGTTATGCCTCCAGTCAGTAGTAATGTAGTTAGTTAATAAAGCCACTTGATTTTCATCACTGTATGGGACTAACTGCAGTACCATTGAT
>NW_021639903.1:44356-44631 GCF_002087225.1 Trypanosoma theileri
TAAGCATCAGTACCTATGGGGTACTGTTGTGTGTGGATTCACTGACTGGGATTTGTTAATAATGTTCTTTTAAACATGAATGGTGTATTTGGCAGTTTAAAGAGAGATGTGTTCCTATGGTGTAGTTGATGTGATAAGGCTTTGTGGTGTTATATCTGTGTGTTTGCCTTTTACTCTTTGTGCTTCCTATTCCTTAGTTTATGATGCACTAGTGTAGTATAATAATAATAACAGTGATGCCCTGTATGCTATTTCTGTGTGTCTGCGTTGTTGGC
>NW_021639903.1:47382-48315 GCF_002087225.1 Trypanosoma theileri
GAATAAATTGATAATAATTAACTGAACAGTGGATATAATATCTTGTTATTAATTAATTATTTATTCTCTTTTTATTTACATCTTCTCCGTACGCAGTCCGAATCAAACTAATGGGTTTATCTTTTCTATTTCCCTTTTTCTCACTATCCGCTATGTAAAATTTACGTGTACCTTTTAAATAATGATTTCTATTCCACATATGCACTCCCCTGTTGTTTTTCTTCTCTTCTTCTTTCCCTCCTGTCAATTGAAGGCCCATATGGACTAATAGTGAAGATAGCAAGGATGATGTACATGATAAGTCTGCATTTCTATTCTAACTGTGATGTGGCTGTTGGTGAAGGGCATGAGTAGTGAAAAGAGGGAAGCAATGATATTGTAACACTTTACATGGCTATGTAGTCGATAAAAGAAAAGGAAAAGAAAGAAGAAATGAAAGTTAATAGTGCTGCAATTACTTTGTTACGACTAAGTTCTTAATAGGCAAGACTGAGTGTGTGTATATGAGTTATGCCTCCAGTCAGTAGTAATGTAGTTAGTTAGTGCAGCCACTTGCTTTCTATCACTGTATGGGACTAACTGCAGTACTGCTGTCCCACTAACAATCCCCAAATCAGAATTCCACACCATGGAGTGAAAAGATGATAATGATGTGTTTATAGGTGGCACTATTAGGCATAGTTGTTAATATTGTTATTCTCTCTTTATCTAATCTTTCATAACGGAAAATACCTTTCTTTTAGTGGGTACACTGGTTCACAATGAAACTTCACGTAACTACTTGGATTTGATTCTTTCTACACTTCACGATGCAGTTTTAGAACCAGATAAAAAAACAAAGTAGATAATAATTGTGAAATTTGTTCTTTATTAATGCTTATCAGTGCATATGTATTTGGATTTTAATAATAAACCTTACTTTTTTATGTTTGT
>NW_021639903.1:49570-51183 GCF_002087225.1 Trypanosoma theileri
TGATAAGGCTTTGTGGTGTTATATCTGTGTGTTTACCTTTTTGCTCTTTGTGTTTCCTATTCCTTAGTTTATGATGGACTAGTGTAGTATTATAAAAATAACCGTGATGCCCTGTATGCTATTTGTGTGTGTCTGCCTTATTGGCTCTAATAAAGCCACACTTGTGCAGCAGACATAGCAGGGATAAGGGGTTGTTCTGGTCCCATGTGTGTGTACGCACATACTCGATGTGGGTAACGAAGGAAATAGGGACAGCTGCCACTCTACAGTGTAAGGTGTACTGTACATGATGTGTTTTTATCCCTTCACTGTAATGAAGTGAATGCTTGCCATTACTGTGAAATGGAATGGGAATTAGTGTTGAGTAAATATATATAGAATCCTAATTGGTGTTGTATGTGATGCTCCCAGATGCCAGTTTTTAGTATTATTGAGGTGATTCAGGATATATCTATTTTTTTCGTATTGGAAAATTTCTTTACTCTCTACCTAGGAACAATTGTATAGCATCATCATTGGATCCAGGTGTGTTTTTTGTTAGTGAAGAAATGAGTTCCAATAAGATTATGGGGGTAGTTCCAGTTGTGTTTAATCGTTAGCCGCGATAGCTCAGTTGGGAGAGCGTCAGACTGAAGATCTGAAGGTCCCTGGTTCGATCCCGGGTCGCGGCATTCCTTTTTGTCGTTCCCACCCATTTTTGGATGGAATTACTCTGCTGTCGAAATGGGATGAAGGTGTAATGTTTACGTCGGTATATAAGAAAGATTTGAGCGGTGCAGTGTTATCTCAACTGGGATATTTGCTGGTATAGTTTAATGAGAAGTATACTGGATGATTTATGCACTTATGTCTTATTTTTTAATCCAAATGATAATAATCTTTGGTTAGCAGGGATGTCTGTAAAGGTATTTTTGCAAACACTCCCAGTGCAAAGCGGCCAAATGAAGAGACATTTTGGCATTGAGATGCCCAAGAAGAAACTGACATGTTAAGAAAAAAAGACTCCATACATTACACAAATATATCATAATACGTATATCAAACCATTCGTGTACGCTGCGGAAATCAGCACAGCGTTCTGCAACGAAACAATCGTACAGCTATTGAATTGTTCTGCTTTTTATACATGCATTGTAGAGTTTGCAGTATCTCGAGTTTCATTTAAGTATTTATCTTTTACTAAATAATTATCCCAAATGGTATAGCTATGGAGAGGAACTACAATATAACCTAATTCTTTCAAACAGGAATTCCTACGTCATTCATCTCCACTAAAAACAGAGAATTCTCCGCTATGAAGTGTGACTGGCATGAATTATGCAGAACCTGATGAATTCAGAGGTAAACGTAGTTGATTACAGCCTTGAATATTGAACAGAATAAGTAGGAACTCGTTGAGGTTCAATAAAAATGCACAAAATGAAACTTGCCCACGGGTTGTGGTTAATGAGAATTCTAGTAGTGATTTATCGTAGACTACTTTGTATTGTATGAAAAAAAGTTATAAATGAAAATGTGAAAAAAAAAGCTCAAATTAAAAAATGAATATTTAAAAAAACATGAGGACCCGATAAAGAATGGGATATTTTTCTATTCACTCATTTGGAGTAAGA
>NW_021639903.1:51823-52329 GCF_002087225.1 Trypanosoma theileri
GTGAAACTGGGCTAATAACATTATTGCTTTCTTTCTTTGCTTTATGGTGCCCCCATACACTGCTGCTGGGAGGGAGTGGACAGACATATTGTAGTGGTGGTGGTGGGTGGCACCTCTGTGTGATTTGGCCTCATATTGGGGCAGTTTCTTTTTAGCTCGAGACTCAAATCTCGGGTGTAATCTTTTTTAACATGAACATTAAGATCTTCTTTTTTGCTTTGCTTAATAATAGTTTGGGAATAATGACGCCAGTATTCATTGTTTTTTATTTGTGTTTTTCAGCTGTTAGTGTGGAATGTGTGTGCTGAATGTTAAAACCGTCTTTCCTCTTAAGGGAGGGAGTGCTGTGAGGTAAGCTGAGTGGGTTTGTTCTTCTTTGGTGCCTTATTATACTGCACTTCTCTCTGTTAGTAAGCATTGGTACCTATGGGGTACTGTTGTGTGTGGATTCACTGATTGGGGTTTGTTAATAATGGTCTTTTTAAAAAAGCATGAATGGTGTATTT
>NW_021639903.1:53422-53981 GCF_002087225.1 Trypanosoma theileri
CAGAATAAATAAAGAAAATAATCAGAGAAAACTAATATATAGAACAGTAGAATAACGAAGTAATGAAGAGTTTGTTGGAAATGATCATATCTGTGATGTTGTTCTTGCTGCTCTTGCCCAACTGTGTCTCTGGCCTGGCTGCCCTCCGTGATGATAGATGCACGTACGATACTACTGTGTGGAAGAACATGAGGAATAAAACTATTTATACACCTTCGTCTGTTTCTATTGTACGGGAATTACCTCAAAGTGGTAAGAGTAGTGTTTCCCTCTACACAACAACAACAGCAACAACTACTACTACTAATACAGCAGTAAAAAGCGAAGAGGAGGGTTGGATGCCTATTCGTATTCATGTCTCTTCTGAGGAATTGGATAGAGCGATGAGGCGCTGCAGTAGTGGAGTGATTGGTTCTTTGCATAGACACTCTCCATCATGCCGTGATGGAAATGTAGTCACACCACAGAAACGAGACATTCTGTTGAATGAACTCCTTCCTGCAGCTATTACACTGCACAGTGAGCGTCTTCTTGTGGTGCGATCACGGTTTAATTTGGT
>NW_021639903.1:55357-56859 GCF_002087225.1 Trypanosoma theileri
TGCTTTCTTTTTTCTTACTGTTTGTGAACCAACACCTCATAGTGGAGTCTGAAGTAGTTGGAGATGATACTAATCATTCTCCATGCACAGTCCTATACTTTGTTTTTTGAGTAGTAGTCATTATTATTGTTGTGGTTCATTTGTGATGTCTTTTCCCTGTATGTTGTACTGAAGAGAATGAATTAATAATAATTAACTGAACGGTGGATATTATATCTTGTTAAGAATTATTTTTTTTTTTATTTACATATTCTCCGTACGCAGTCCGAATCAAACTAATGGGTTTGTCTTTTTTATTTCCCTTTTTCTCACTATCCGCTATGTAAACTTTACGTGTACCTTTTAATAATGATCTCTATTCCACATTTGTACTCTCCTTTTGTTTTTTCTTCTCTTCTTCTTTCCTACCTGTCAATTGAAGACCCATATGGACTAATAGTGAAGATGCCAAGGATGGCGTACATGATACGTCTGCATTTCTATTCTAACTGTGATATGATTGTTGGTGAAGGGCATGAATAGTGAACAGAGGGAAACAATGATACTGCAACACTTTACATGGCTATGTAGTCGATAGAAGAAAAGGAAAAGGAAAAGGAAGAAATGAAAGTTAATAGTGCTACCATTACTTTGTTACGACTAAGCTCTTAACGGGCAGGACTCTGTGTGTGTACATGAGTTATGCCCCCAGTCCGTAGTAATATAGTTAGTTAATAAAGCCACTTGATTTTCATCACTGTATGGCACTAACTGCAGTACCACTGATGTCCCACTAACAATTCCCCAAACCAGAGTTCCACATAATGCAGTGAAAAAATGATAATGATGTGTTTTTAGATGACACTAATATGTATCGTTCTCAATATTGTTATTCTATCTTTATCTAATATTTCATAGCGGAAAATACCTTTCTTTATATGTCTAAGCTACTCACACGATAAAAAATTAACGTAACTATTTGGATTTGATTCTTTGCTACACTGCACGATGTAGTGTTAGAACCAGATAAAGAAACAAGTAGACAATAATTGTGAAATTTGTTCTTTATTAATGCTTATCAGTGGATGTGTAATTTGGATTTTAATAATAAACCTTCTTGTTTATGTTTGTCGTTCTAACAACAAATATTATTAATGATATAATGTTGCTCTCTGTTTCTTCTCTTTCATAACATGACAACATAAATAAACAACACAGTCAAAGAATCACTATGCGCACAACTCTTCTATTGTTAATCTTGCTACTGATACTCTCCTGCATCTGTACATGTGCAGCAGCAGCAGAGAGGATGCCACTGCCGGTGCCACGTGTGGGTGGATACGCTACAGAGGCAACGGGAAAAGGGAGGAGAGACAACGGAAAGTGGAATAACGGTGAATTCACTACCACCACACCATCCCTCAGTATGAGTGAGTCCATGAGTGCCTCCGCCACTCTTCCTCTCTCTGACACCACTACTGTTGCCCCACCAGCAGCTGATCAACAAGAAGGATCATCAGAGG
>NW_021639903.1:57919-58581 GCF_002087225.1 Trypanosoma theileri
GATGCCCTGTATGCTATTTGTGTGTGTCTGCGTTGTTGGCTCTAATAAAGCCACACTTGTGCAGCAGACATAGCAGGGATAAGGGGTTGTTCTGGTCCCATGTGTGTGTGTGTGTGTACATACTCGATGTGGGTAACGAAGGGAAGAGGGACAGCTGCCATTCTACAGTGTAAGGTGTACTGTACATGATGTGTTTATCCCTTCACTCTAATGAAGTGAATGTTTGCCATTACTGTGAAATGGAAGGGAATTATTGTTGAGTGAATATATATAGAATCCTAATTGGTATTGTTGATGTATGGTACTAGTAGTAGTGCACTCATCAATAGCCCAACGAGCCACAGTACTCTGGATAGCAACAGTAATGGTAACATAGTATCTCTCTCTTTCACTGTGTAGTTAATGGCTTTTATTGTGAATTCTTATTTTTTGTTACTGTTAGTTGTTTCTCATTGTTTGACAATGGTAACTGTGTTATATTCTGTGTCTGATAATGATGATGATGATGTATTTTGTTTTGGTTTTCGGTGTTTGACATTTGTGTTTTGGGAATATATATTCATCCTCTGTGATGATGAGAGTGTAAATTTTTTCTTTCATTTGTTTCAATCAAGGTATGAATTTTTGAGTACGTTAGACTGTGAGGTATTACGGACTGTTCA
>NW_021639903.1:59015-59505 GCF_002087225.1 Trypanosoma theileri
CGATACTACTGTGTGGAAGAATATGAGGAATAAAACTATTTATACACCTTCGTCTGTTTCTATTGTACGGGAATTACCTCAAAGTGGTAAGAGTACTGTTTCCCTCTACACAACAACAACAACTACTACTACTAATACAGCAGTAAAAAGCGAAGAGGAGGGTTGGATGCCTATTCGCATTCATGTCTCTTCTGAGGAGTTAGATAGAGCGATGAGGCGCTGCAGTAGTGGAATAACTGATTCTTCACATAGACACTCTCCATCATGCCGTGATGAAAACGTACTCACACCACGGAAACGAGACATTTTGTTGAATGAACTCCTTCCTGCAGCTATTGCACTGCACAGTGAACGTCTTCTTGTGGTGCGATCACGATTTAATTTGGTTATTATGCAATTTATATCAGAGATGTGCTACACATACGTTGAGCTTCCCGCAGCGTATGAGAGTGTGGGTGTGGTTGAGGCGGACTTTGTGTTGTTTGTGTTG
>NW_021639903.1:60581-62048 GCF_002087225.1 Trypanosoma theileri
GTTTTATACATTTGTTTGCTTTTTTTTTTTGTGAACCAACACCCCATAGTGGTATCTGAAGTAGTTGGAGATGATAGTACTCATTCTTCATGTACAATCCTATACTTTGTTTTTTGAGTAGTAGTCATTATTATTTTTGTGGTTCATTTGTGATGTTCTTTCACTGTATGTTGTAATGAAGAGGGTGAATTGATAATAATTAACTGAACAGTGGATATAATATCTTGTTATTAATTAATTATTTATTCTATTTTTATTTACATATTATTACTCTTAATGCGTAGTGAAACTAATGGGTTTATCTTTTCTATTTCCCTTTTCTTCACTATCCGCTATGTAAAGTTTACGTGTACTCTTAAATAATTTTTTCTCTATTCACCATATGTACTCTCCTGTTGTTTTTCTTCTCTTCTTTTCCTCCCTGTCAATTGAAGACCCATATGGACTGATAGTGAAGACGCCAAGGATGGCGTACATGTTACTAGTGTATCTATTCTAACTGTGATATGGCTGTTGCTGAAGGGCATGAATAGTGAAAAGAGGGAATCACTGATACTGAAACCCTTTACATGCCTATGTAGTGGATATAAGAAAATAGAAAGAAGAAATGAAAGTTAATAGTGCTGCAATTACTTAGTTACGACCAAGCTCTTAATAAGCAAGACTGTGTGTGTGTACATGAGTTATGCCTCCAGTCCGTAGTAATGTAGTTAGTTAATAAAGCCACTTGATTTTCATCACTGTATGGCACTAACTGCAGTACCACTGATGTCCCACCAACAATACCCCAAGCCAGAGTTCCTCACCATCCAGTAAAAAGAAGATAATGATGTTCTTATAGATGACACTAATAGGTATCGTTGTTAATATTGTTATTCTATCTTCGTCTAATCTTTAACAATGAAAATACCTTTATTTATATGTCTGAATTTATATCACTATGAAACTTCACGTAAGTATTTGGATTTGATTATTAGCTACACTGTACGATGTAGTGTTCGAACCAGATAAAAAAAACAAGTAGACAATAATGATAAAATTTGTTCTTAATTAATGCTTATCACTAGATATGTATTTGGATTTTAATAATAAACCTTCCTTTTTTATGCTTGTCATTCTAAGAACCATATTAATAATGATAAATTGTTGCTCTCTGTTTCTTCTCTTTCATAACATGACGCATCATAAATGAAAGAACACAGCTACACAATCACTATGCGCACAACTCTTTTATTAATCTTGCTACTGATACTCTCCTGCATCTGTACATGTGCAGCAGCAGAGAGGATGCCACTGCCGGTGCCACGTGTGGGTGGATACGCTACAGAGGCAACAGGAAAAGGGAGGAGAGGCAACGAAGCGTGGAATAACGGTCAATTCACTACCACCACACCATCCCTCAGTATGAGTGAGTCCATGAGTGCCTCTGCCACTCTTCCTCTCACTGACACCACTACTGTTGCCCCA
>NW_021639903.1:62693-66885 GCF_002087225.1 Trypanosoma theileri
TGTTTTTTTTTTTTTTTTGTTTTGCTTATACTCCGTGGCAGTCACGTTGAGTTTCCTGCAGTGGGTTATAGTGCAGTGTTAACTGTAGACTTTGAAGCTGCTGAACAGTAATCCGCATATCTTTTTGTTTTTGGTTCTTCCTTAAAGCACCGCACTGCACTTATCTTGAGTGATTGTAACTAATATTGAGCTTCTTTGTGGTCACATGCCTCAGAGTTGTTAACAATTATTGGATTGTGGTTTTTAATATGCTGTGGTAGTTGGTGGTATACGAATGGCAGAGTTTCATTTGTATGGTTTGGGAGTAGCTGCTGTGCTATTCTTCCTTACCTTGTACTGTATGTATGGTTTTATTTCTATTTGTTTTTTTCTCTTTTTAAGTGTAGACCATGTAGGGTAACATGAAAATAATGATCTGACCCTTTGATATTAGCATGTTCACTGTAACTATCAGTGGTAGGACAGTGATTGGACACAAGAAGAGGAAGAAAAAGAAATTTCTGCAGTCCCTCTCTTCATTATCACACATATTGGAAAGATCCTCGTTGAAGTGCAGCAATATAACGAACATTACTGTAATCACAAACTACTCCATTACACTGAACGGTTTATTTATTCTTCGCTAGTCTCACTAATGCTGGCAGAGTTGCAGAAGTCTAACAGAGATTGATTTTAGTCATTGTTCACAGTTAAGTAATATCAACACATTGGCTACCGTCTCCACAGTGCGGATGGTGGATATCTCGTTTACAGGCGTCACAAATGATGGCTGCAGTGCACTGTTAAGGAATTGTACCATTCATGTACGTGGTGTATTGGGATTGAATACTGAAGGAATACCTGCAAACAAAAAAAGTGCAGAATAACATAATTATGTCTACAATTTTTCTTGTTTAATATTATTTACTTGGAATTCAATATCTATACCCAATTGTACCTCCCTTTGATTAGTAATGCTCTACAGCAGTATTAATTATACGTAAATGTAACACTTATTTCAAATGCTATCATCAACAGTATTGTAACCACGTATTGATATAACAGTATTGTGTAAAGGTGTACAGTTACTATGTGTCTTAAATATCTGAATTAATCCCTAATTTCTTATTTTATGCATACCAACAACTAAGAATACTATGTGATCTTATTCCTCTTATTATGCTTTACTTTGATGTTATGCTCTGAAGAAAATGAATCGAAAATATAATCTGACAAGCTTTAAAAGAACCCATGATATTTCTGAGAGTTATGCCATTTTAATGCTTTTATTATTCCCTTTCTTTCTACTATAACAATATTGCTTCAAACAACACAGCTACACAATCACTATGCGAACAACTCTTCTATTGTTAACCTTGCTACTGATACTCTCCTGCATCTGTACATGTGCAGCAGCAGAGAGGATACCACTGCCGGTGCCACGTGTGGGTGGATACGCTACCGAGGCAAAGAGCAAAGGGAGGCCAGACAAAATACCAAATCCAAAAGGCACAGATCAGACTCCGAAAGAAGTAAACGAATCGTGGAATAACGGTGAATTCACTACCACCACACCATCTCTCAGTATGAGTGAGTCCATGAGTGCCTCTGCCACTCTTCCTCTCACTGACACCACTACTGTTGCCCCAACACCAGATGAACAACAACAAGAAGGATCATCAGAGGGACAGGCCGCCCCTGCTGAGGAGTCAACTACGACGAGCACCGCAGCACCGAAGAAGAAGAAGAAGGACGGCGGCCGCGGCCCTGAGTGGCTGCACGGCCCGCTGGTGCTGCTCGCCGCCCTCACCGCCGCAGCGCTGTGCTGAGTCCCGCCCCCTCTGCCAGTGCGGCACTGTAATGATATTCCCCTCTTTTTGCTGGCGACGGCACCCACCACATCACATCCCTCTACTTTGCTACTCTGTGTGTGTTTATCTGATTGTGTGGTTGTGGTTGTGTGTGCACGTCCTGCCCTCCATGGACCTGGTGCCACTGCTGTGTATTGCAATCACCTCGTCAAGGTGGATGGGTTCTTGATATTAACACTCATTGTGTGAAACTGGGCTAATAACATCTTTTTTTCTTTCTTTGCTTTATGGTGGTGCCCCCATACACTGCTGCTGGGAGGGAATGGACAGACATATTGTAGTAGTGGTGGTGGTGGTGGTGATGGGTGGCACCTCTGTGTGATTTGGCCTCATATTGGGGTAGTTTCTTTTTTTAGCTCGAGACTCAAATCTCGGGTGTAATCTCTTCTTAACATCAGCTTTTGCTTTGCTTAATAATAGTTTAGGAATAATGACAGCAGTATTCATTGTTTTTTTTTTTTTCTTTCTCAGCTCTGTTATTGTGGAATGTGTGTGCTGAATGTTAATACCGTCTTTCCTCTTAAGGATGGGAGTGCTGTGAGGTAAGCTGAGTGGGTTTATTCTTTTTTGGTGCCTTATTATACTGCACTTCTCTCTGTTATTAAGCATCGGTGCCTATGGGGTACTGTTGTGTGTGGATTCACTAATTGGGGTTAGTTAATAATGTTCTTTTTTTAAACATGAATGGTGTATTTGGCAGTTTAAAGAGATATTTTCCTATGAGGTACAATGGGTGTGATAAGGCGTTGTGTGGTGATATATCTGTGTGTTTACCTTTTTACTCTTTGTGTTTCCTATTCCTTAGTTTATGATGCACTAGTGTATTATAATAATGATAACAGTGATGCCCTGTATGCTATGTGTGTGTGTCTGCGTTATTGGCTCTAATAAAGCCACACTTGTGCAGCAGACATGGCAGGGATAAGGGGTTGTTCTGGTCCCATGTGTGTGTACGCACATACTCGATGTGGGTAAGGAAGGGAAGAGGGACAGCTGCCAGTTTACAGTGTAAGGTGTACTGTACATGATGTGTTTACGCCTTCACTGTAATGAAGTGAATGCTTGCCATTACTTGTGAAATGGAATGGGAATTAGTTATGAGTGAATATATATACAGAATCCTAATTGGTGGTGGTTGATGTATGGCCCTAGTCGTAGAGCACTCATCAATAGCCCAACCAGCCACAGTACTCTGGATAGTAACAGTAATGGTAACATAGTATCTCTCTCAGTGGGTAGTTAATGGTTTCTATTATAAATTCTTATTTTGTTACTGTTAGTTATTTCTTTAATGTTTGACAATGGTAACTGTGCTATATTGTGTGGCTGATGATGATGATGAGGATGATGTAGTTTGTTGTGGTTTTCTTTTTTGTGGTTTTCTGTGTTTTGGGAGTATATATTCATCCTCTGTGATGATGAGAGTGTATTATTATTATTATTATTATTATTATTATTATTATTATTATTATTATTATTATTATTATTATTATTATTATTATTATTGTTCTTTGCAAATACACACCTCATAGTGTTGTATGCTGCCATCAGAGATTATTGTAATTGTTCTCCATGGATAATCCTATACTTTGTTTCTTAGTGGTTGTAAAGATTTCTTATTTCTTATTGTTTTTATAGAGGTCTTTTAACTATATCCTGCACAGAAGATCATGAGTTGATGATAGTTGACTGAACTGTGGATATTGTTGAGTTCTTAATAATTTATTTTTTATTAATTTCATTTACTCCTTTTTTTTCTCTATAACCAGTGTTAATGTAACTGATGGGTTTTTTATTGCTGTTTATCTCATTGTATTAGACATACAGCTTACCTGTACATTTTCCATAATTGTCTCTATTATATTTTTGTATTCTCCTCTTTATTCTCTTCTATTCTATTCTTTGGTGATATTGTTAGATTGTAAGTTTAGCTGGATGAGCAGCAAGACGAAGAGTAAGAGTAATATTCCCGCCAAGCAGCGGGTGCAGGACCACACAGATGCGAAACCCCCACAACCCACAAAAGAAATAACTACTACTAATACTAATACTACTAATAATATGAACAGTAGTTTGACTGTGAAGAGTATATCCACAGCAGCAGCAGCAGGGACGACGTTGGGTTGTTGTGGGGCTCTTCTTGTGATTGGCACTTATCACTCCGTAATGGCGGGTCTTGTCTTTCGCCGTGATCGCCTCGCGCTGCTCTTTTCCATCAAACACCACGATGGCTGTATTAACACAATTGCGGTTGTGGATCTCGCGCGTGGGCGGCTGCTCAGTAAATGGCGGTACAACACCCACACAAATAATACAGTTAATAATAATAATAATAATAATAA
>NW_021639903.1:67421-67775 GCF_002087225.1 Trypanosoma theileri
AAGTGTGAGGGTGGGAAAGTGAGTGTACAGTATAAAGGGGATGATCATTGGTATGAATGTAAGGAGGGCAGTAGTATTTCACCCTCTGTTACTTCCGCCTTTAGTAGTGGCCGCATTGTGTGTCCTCCATACAGTGAGGTCTGCATGGATTTACCAATAGAACCACCACCAGTAGAAGCAGTAGTAGTCGAGGAGGAGGTATACAATGTTACTGCATCCATTAATGAATAGTTGAGAGAAGTAAAGGATTAATAGAGAATCTTTGCGATGATGGGTAATGTTGTGGACACCCTTAACAGATAACTGAATCTCTAATACTCTAATTCACTATTGTTTCTTTTCTGTATACATTTG
>NW_021639903.1:68921-69169 GCF_002087225.1 Trypanosoma theileri
TTTCTTTGCTTTATGGTGCCCCCATACACTGCTGCTGGGAGGGAGTGGACAGACGTATTGTAGTAGTGGTGGTGGTGGGTGGCACCTCTGTGTGATTTGACCTCATATTGGGGCAGTTTTATTTTTAGCTCGAGACTCAAATCTCGGGTGTAGTCTCTTTTTAAACATGAGTGTTGTGGTATTTTTGCTTTGCTTAATAATAGTTTAAGGATAATGACGGCAGTATTCATTGTTTTTTATTTGTGTTT
>NW_021639903.1:69989-70690 GCF_002087225.1 Trypanosoma theileri
CAAAAGACTCTATACATTACACAGACGTGTCACAACACGTTTATCAAACCATTCGTGTACGCTGCGGAAATCAGCACAGCGTTCTGCAACGAAAAAAATCCTGCAGCTATTGAATTGTTCTCCTCTTAATACATGGATTGTACAGCTTGCGGTATCTTGAGTTTCCTTTAAGTTTTTATCTTTTACTAAATAATTATCCCAAATGGTATAGCTATGGTGAGGAACTACACTATGACCTAATTCTTTCATACAGGAATCCACAAGTTAACCACCTCCACTAATATCAGACAATTCTCCGTTATGAAGTGTGACTGGCATGAATTATGCAGGACCTGATAGATTTAGACGTAAACTTACTTGTTTTAGTATCCCCAACGGCATAAATAGGAGTTTAATGGAGAAAATAAAAATGTACAAAACGAAACTTTCCAACGGGTTGTGGTTAATGAGAGTTGTAGTTGTAACTTATCGTAGACTACTTTGTATTGTATGAAAAAAGGTTATAAATGCAGATATAAAACAAAACTCCAAATTAAAAAATGAATATTTAAAAAAACATGAGAACCCAATGAACAATGGGATCTTTTTCTATTCATTTATTTGGAGTAAGAATGGATGTTCTCTACAGTAAAATGATGATAGGCGCACTATTGAAGTAAAACCCAACAAGATGAGAAGAATTAAAAAATATGATATTTCTC
>NW_021639903.1:72300-72614 GCF_002087225.1 Trypanosoma theileri
ATACTGCACTTCTCTCTGTTATTAAGCATCGGTACCTATGGGGTACTGTTGTGTGTGGATTCACTGATTGGGGTTTGTTAATAATGGTCTTTTTTTTAAACATGAATGGTGTATTTGGCAGTTTAACGGAATGTGTTCCTATGAGGTACAATGGGTGTGATAAGGCTTTGTGTGGTGTTATATCTGTGTTTACCTTTTTACTTTTTGTGTTTCCTATTTCTTAGTTTATGATGGACTAGTGTAGTATTATAAACAATAACAGTGATGCCCTGTATGCTATTTGTGTGTGTCTGCGTTGTTGGCTCTAATAAAGC
>NW_021639904.1:0-365 GCF_002087225.1 Trypanosoma theileri
TAGACTTACACCCATAGTTGGTGTATATTTTTGTGTTTACTTGGATAAATTGGGCTAATGGTTAATATCTTTTTTGTTTGCTTGTGTTTTACTGGCTCGCTGAGCCTTTTTTGAGATATTTGTGAGTGTGGGCGTTTTTGTTTTTGTTTTTACTCTTAATGAGGTTATTGCGCTGTATTGCATACTTTAACTGGTAGGTTTTTTACTTTCACGATGTGAGTTTCCATAGTGTTAATTGATTGGTGTGTCCTAACATGTTTGATACTTCATTTATTTTATCTTTTTCTTTTTGGTTGTCATTCTTTCTAGATCAGTGTTTTTACGCAATCCAAACTATTATCTCTCTCATGATGATGATGATGATG
>NW_021639904.1:655-1704 GCF_002087225.1 Trypanosoma theileri
CATCTCTTGCTAGTACACACATATGTGTGTGTGCAGTAATTTAATACATAAACTAGAGCCGTGGAGTATTGTGTGTGTGTTTTATTGGACACTCACTGTGTGTGTGCCTGGCCCTGCACTGTGATGATAATGATGAAGTGTTTTTTGCAGTGAAAGAAAAGAAATAATAATAACAGATGAATTTTTATTTATAATTCCGTATATACACACATGTATAGACTTACACCCATAGTTGGTGTATTTCTATGTGTTTACTGTGTAAATTGGGCTAATGGTTAATATATTTTTTCTTTGTTTGTTTGCTTGTGTTTTGCTGGGTCATTGTGTGCTTTTGCCCTGCACGGTTTTTGGTAATCAGTTTTATAAGAGCAAAGGAACAAATAGTAGTTAATTCAATTTGTATTCTTATGTACTTGAACAGACCAGCATACTCAGTGGGCTGTGAGTTTTTTTTCTGTGATTCGTTCTGCTCTTAATTTGTGTTGTTAATTTTTTTTTTTCGTTTTCTTTGTTTGGGCACTGTGTGCTTTTTCCTGCATTGTTGTGTGTTAGAGTGTTTTCTGGGGAGAAAGAAAAATAATAAGGAATACATAAGTATATATTTGTAATTGTGCTTGGTCCTACAGAAAGAGGCATTTTGATTTTATTGCTGTGCCTGCTTCTGATGGTTGTTCTCTTAATTTTTTTCTTTTGAGGGGGTTAATTGGTATTAACTGTTTGTTATTGGGTATTGTGTGGGTTTTTACTTTAATTTGGGTATTATATGAGTTATGGTTGCACCTTTTTTTCATGTGTGTGCTTCTGCTGTAATTCTTGTCTGTTGTTTGATTCGTTGTGTATTCTTTTTTTCTTGTTTCCATTGATTTACTTTCTTTCTGTTTTTATTATTGGTTTTTTCTGTAAATGATTGAAGTAAGACTACTACAAGAAGTATTTTAATGGTAATGATGCGCCACGTGCTGTGTATCCTCGCTCTCCTGCTCTCATGTGCGTGTGTGCACGTCCTCGCTGAAGAAGTGCCTGCCGCCGATCTTTCCGACCAAGTCCCT
>NW_021639904.1:2844-3122 GCF_002087225.1 Trypanosoma theileri
CTCTCTGTGTGTGTGCACCTGGGCTTGCACTGTGATGATGATGAACTGTTTTTTGCAGTGGGAAAAGGGAAATAATAATAACAGATGAATTTATATTTATAATTGCGTATATATACACACATTTAGACTTGTACCCATAGTTGGTGTATTTCTATGTGTTTACTGTGTAAATTGGGCTAATGATTAATATCTTTTTGTTTGTTTGCATGTGGAGTGCTTGGGTCATTCTGTGCTTTTGCCCTCCACGGTTGTTGGTAATCTGTTTTCTGCAGAGCAAA
>NW_021639904.1:3665-4500 GCF_002087225.1 Trypanosoma theileri
TTCCGACCAAGTCCCTGATACGGAGAGTGAAACAAAGATTCTTCTTCGGGCTTCTGAAGATCAGCCTGATGCTAGTGGTCCTGGTCAGGGTCCTCGTATAGATAAAGAATCGTTGAAAGTTACTGAGGAAGGTGAACATTGTGATGCAACACTTCGTGAAGGAGGAGAGAAGGAACCCTGCAAAACATCAGCAGTGGCGGCCCTACCTACAGTAGTTCAAAGTGTACAGGAAGAACAACCTGACAGCAAATCACAATTGCAAACCAATACAAAACAACCTGGAAGTGGTCATGGTGATTCCACGGCAGGACAGATCAGAGAACAAACTGGACTAAGTGAGGAAAAGGAACAAGAAGGGGGTCCGGAAGGTAACAAAACGAGCCAACAACAATCTGTCAGTGGACCAGAAACAGATACACCTGGAAGAACACAAGACACCAGTGGCACAGGACAAGAAACACCAGCTGAACATGCACAGGGAAGTAATACACAATCTCAAGATGTCCCAGTCACACAGCCTTCTTCTTCTGGAACTCAACCCAGCAATTCGGAACCAGAGAATGCCAGTGAAACTGGTACTGGAGCGAATGGAAATATTGGCACAAATGCGCAGAGTGAGTCCACAAATACCCAAGAAGGTGATGCTGAAAATACAGAATCAACCACCACCACTACCACCACTACCACCACAACAACAACACTTCCACCTGAACTCACAAACAACAAGAAGGGTGATGCAGACAGCAGCAGCAGTATCAGCAGTTCTGTGTGGGTACGTGTGCCACTACTGATTGTGGTTACACTGGCCTGTATTCTTGTGTGCTGATTGTAATGG
>NW_021639904.1:4718-9671 GCF_002087225.1 Trypanosoma theileri
TTTTGCTCTCTATGTGTTTATCCTATAATTATTATTATTGCTACTCCATTGTGTGTGTGTTGTTGGAGACTCTCTGTTTGTCTGCTTGGGCTTGCACTGTGATGATGATGAACTGTTTTTTTCGCAGTGGGAAAATGAAATAATAATAACAGAAGAAATTATATTTATAATTGCGTATATACACACATATAGACTTACACCCATAGTTGGTGTGTATTTCTGTGTTTACTGGGTAAATTGGGCTAATGATTAATATTTGTGTTTTTTTGCTTCTTTGTTTTGCTGGGTCGCTGACCCTTTTTGAGATATTTGTGAGTGTGGGCTTTTTTTTTTTATTTTTACTCTTACTGAAGTTATTGAGCTGTATTGCATTCTTTAACTGGTAGGTTTTTCTTTTGTGATGTGAGTTTCTATAGTGGTAATTAATTTTTGTGTGTCCTAACGTGTTTGATACTTCATTTATTTTCTTTTTTGCTTTTTGATTGTCTTTCTTCCTAGATCAGTTTTTTTACGTGAAACAAACCCTTCTCTCTCTCATGATGATGATGATGCGCAGTGTGATGTGTGTGTTGGCCGTTGTGCTGTGCTGCGCCTGCGGGTATACCATGGCGGCTGCTGCTGCTGTTGATAATGACAGTCCCAGTGGCCGTGGTGTATCCCGTGGGGCTGTGGAGGTGTCGTGCGGGGCCGGCGGTGCGCTGCGTGTACGCCCCGCTGCTGCGAGCGAGTGGCTTACATGCGGTGCGGGCAGCCGTGTGTCTGCATGTGGGAAGTACGCAGACCTCTGCAGCCAGCGTACCGCAAGAGCAGCAACCATAAAAACAAAAACCATTCCTGGTCAGCCAAAGGCGATGATGGCTAATGATGGTGTTCCGGAATGGGATTATTTTCTTAAAACAGCACTCTATGATAAGGACTGTTTTAATAAAAGTGGAGAAACCGAAGTTAATGGAATGAACTGTGCTCACTGGAATACTTATGGGAAGGTTAAAGGAGTGTCGGATCCTACTCCTGTGTCAACAAAGGCAGAACCTCTTAAAAATGGGATGGGTACATCACATCTACCTGCGCAAGAAGAGCATCATGTTCAACTGCAAGCAGCAGGTGCACAAGATCCTTCTCTAAGTGGGTCCACAGCACAAACAACGTTGACAGGCACCCCGTCAGATTCTTCAGTGACGAAGAACGAACCAGCAGTAACACAACCCAGTATAGCTGGAAGTGGTGAGGCCCCACCTAATGAAGATTCTATCGCGTTAGAACGATCACAAAGCCAAACTCAAGAGTCTTCTCAAGCACTACAAAGTGACAAAGGAGTGTCGAACAGCACAGGGGATAACAGTACACCTGCCACCTCTAATCCCAACCAGCAATCTACTGCAACTGATGATGCGACTGCCGCATCAGATTCACAAGATACCAATTCCACTACTCCGCCACGCTCCGAGAACACCACCACAGAAGCACCTACCACCACTTCATCTCCTGTACCCAATTCAGGGATCACCTCTATTGCCTCCGCAGTGCAGAAGAATAAGGGTAATGTTGACAGCAGTGTCACTCCTGTGTGGATGCGCACTGCAGCATCGCTGCTGATTGTGGTTGTGTTGTTCTCCGCTACTGTGTACTGAACGGGTGGGACTCACTTGAGGGCAAATAATAATAATAATGGTTAAACTAACATAATCATATTTGCGTACATCCCCCATGGGTGAATGAATTAATAATCTGTTTACCAGCTTTCTCCTTTAATTGGAATATCTTTTCTTTTTACTTTTATGTGTGTTCTTTTTCTAATTAATTCCATTACTTGCTTTTCCCGTTATGTGTGTTTGCAGAAAACTGGGCTGTTCTGCTCACTGACGGTATACATCTCTTGCTAGTACACACAGATGTGTGTGTGCAGTAATTTAGTATACATAAACTAGAGCCATGGGGTATTGTGTGTGTTTGCCTCTTTCTTATTTGGGTATTGTGGGGTGTTCTCTTTTCTTTTCTATTAATGTTTACATATTATCATACAAACGGGATATTCCTTTTTCTTGTTGCTTTACTGTGCAGTTGCTGCTTTTCTCTCTCTCTATTCCACTGTGAGTATTTGTTGTATTGTTGTATGTTTGTTTGTTTCTATCTCATTTTCCCTTTCTGTTTCTATTTCTTGTATCACTCTATTGAAGTAATCAGCAGCATTGACAAAGGCTGTAATGGTGAGGTGTTACCTCTTTTGTTTACTAACTCTTGCACTGTGTTGTGCTTGTGGGTTAGTATCGGCTGATAGTCCTAAAGCTTCTGATGTCCTTATTAAACCTTCTACTATTGGTGTTCCT
Organism: Trypanosoma theileri; assembly: GCF_002087225.1. Classification (NCBI taxonomy): domain Eukaryota; phylum Euglenozoa; class Kinetoplastea; order Trypanosomatida; family Trypanosomatidae; genus Trypanosoma; species Trypanosoma theileri. The sequence goes on from NW_021639904.1 coordinate 7,046, forward strand.
TCTCTTGTTCGTCGTGCCGTTCCTGCGTTTATTATCTGTGCTGGTGATGATGAGGATGATGATGAGTGTCACTATAAGAAGGAAGAAGATGAAGTTGAGGATAACGAGGATGGTGTTTCTCTAGTTGCGGGTGAATTGGGTTCTTCAAGTGGCCATTCTTCCACTGCTGCTGAGGTACCAGGAGCTGCTCCTGGTTCTAAGCAGCAGGGGTCAACAACTCCTGAACAGTTGAAAGAAATACAGCAAGAGGGGCCCCACGAGAAACATATACAAGAGAAACAGGAACTGCTGGGAAAAGAAGATATTACCACACCATCTCATGTTTCAGGGATAAATGGTCAGGGTAATGCCAGACCCCTTGAGGCATCCCCTCCTGCACAGTCAAGTAAAGGATCAGTAGGAAGAGATGGAAATACTGGAGAGACCCCAACAGTGTCTGAAGAACCATCACTAAATAGCGAACATGCTGCTCAACAAGAAACTCCATCGGGTGGACAACCACAGGATGGCACAAACACTCACGTTACACCAAATGAAGAGACCCCAATCACTAGAGTATCAGGTACTACTGATGGTGAACAGACTTCTGCCAATGCACCTCAGAATACATCTGAGGCATCTTCGACCACTTCAGCCACACCGATTGCTAGTGAATCTGGAGATGCACAGAATGAATCAACAAGTACCCAAGAAGGTACTGCAGATAATACAGTTACCACCACAACAACAACAACACTTCCTCCTGAACCTACAAACAACAAGAAGGGAGATGCAGACAGCAGCAGTATCAGCAGTTCTGTGTGGGTGCGTGTACCACTACTGATTGTGGTTACACTGGCCTGTATTCTTGTGTGCTGATTGTGTGGTGTGATGGTGGTGTGACTGAGGTCATCCTTTGTTTTCTTTTTCTTTTTTGCATGCATACATACAGTCTACCTAATCTTTCACCTGTTGGGATTTTCTCTTCTTCTTTTGTTTCTTAATGTTATTGTGTTTTGTGTGTTTTTGCTCTCTCTGTGTGTTTATCCTATAATTATTATTATTGCTACTCCATTGTGTGTGTGTGTTCTTGGAGACTCTCTGTGTGTTTGCACCTGGGCTTGCACTGTGATGATGATGATGAACTGTTTTTTGCGGTGGGAATGAAAAGAAATGATAATAATAATAACAGATGAATTTATATTTATAATTGCGTATATACACACATAGAGACTTACACCCATAGTTGGTGTATATTTCAGTGTTTACTTGGGTAAAATGGGCTAATGATTAATATCTGTTTGTTTGCTTGAGGGCTGTTGGGTCGTCGTGTATTTTGCCCTATGTCTTTTTGGTGATGAGCTTAATGCAAAAAAAAAGAATAAAAGAGAAATTTTTATTCATAATTGCTTATGAACTCTAGCACACCGATATTTCTCTGAATTCTATTTTGGTGGGACCGCCGGCTAATATCATAATTTCTTTTTGGCTTTATGGAGCAGTTTCCGTGGTGACTCATCACTGAAAAGTTTATTTTTTCTTTAATAACTGTTGTTTTTTTTTGTGTTGTTTTCTTTCTTTTTTTTTTATTGTATTGTATCTTTTTTGTTTTTGTTCACCTTTCTGTTTTTTATGTATTTGTTTAGCCAAGTGACCCAAACAAAAAAGGCCTCTTGTCGTGATGTTTTTGCGTTTTGTGTTGTTTGTGATCGCATTGCTTGTGAGTATTGGCTGTGTTTCTGTAACGGCAGCTGAAGGTGGTGACCCTTCTGCTCTTGCTACCCCTTCTAAAACTGATTCGGATACTTGTCCTCCAGATTCTTCTGATGGTCCTCAGTGTCCTCCTAAAGGTGATAAAGGTGAAGATACTCCTAAAAATTGTGAGGGTGTTCCTGAGGGTGGTCAATGCCCTAACAGTGAAAAAGGAAATCAACACCAAGTGAATGAAGAGAGAAAATTACAACTGGCTTCTTCTGCTCTTGAATCCAATGGTCTTGGATTAAATAATGGAAATTCGCGAAATGATCCAAATGTAGTGCGGGCAGAAGAAGAAGGTGAGGATTTAGACACTGATGATCTCAAGAGTCAAGAAAATGATCTACTTGATAGAGAAAAAAAAACCCTAACTCCAGTGGAGAATCCACATAGGGAAACTACTCAATCAGAAGCTCATGTACAGGCCCAAGCGCAGCAAATCACACAACAAGGAATCCCTGCTTCTCCTCAAACGCAAGAGATCAGCACAGTGGTCAGCAATCCTACGAACACAAGAACACAAGAGACTCCAGGGAATGATAATACTCTTAATACGGAATCCACACCTCAAACAAATCCACAACCACAAGAAAAAAATGAATTGCAATCATCTGGCATTGCTAGTGCTGAGACTCCTGCATCACCTTCACCAGCGGAAACTGAAAACACAAATGCATCTGATAATACAAATAGTGGGAGTGCCAGTACACCTGCAGTGGGTGAATCAACAAATAACATAGCTACAACCACCACCACCACCACTACAACAACTACAACAACAACAACAATTCCTCCTGAACTCACAAACAACAAGAAGGGTGATGCAGACAGCAGCAGCAGTATCATCAGTTCTGTGTGGGTGCGTGTACCACTACTGATTGTGGTTACACTG
>NW_021639904.1:10456-10713 GCF_002087225.1 Trypanosoma theileri
TTTCCTGTGTTCTTTTTCTTTATTGTTTCAGCGTTATTATTCTTCCTTTACACATGTAGATGCATCCAAGACGGTTGAGGATGAACTGTCATCCTAAAGGTGGTATAGTGATGTCCGGAGACCTTGTGGTGTTTACTGGCGACACTCCCATTCCATTCTGTCGGGCTGCAAGCCTAAATGCAAGCTGAAGCATTGGGCTGATGGCATAAAGGAACACTGCGAGTAAAACTATAGCCAATGGGTGGTTTCTCTTTGGT
>NW_021639904.1:11416-12042 GCF_002087225.1 Trypanosoma theileri
GGATGAATAGTCTCATTAAGGACTGATAATGGTCCTGTTCTTGGTTTTGTTTTGTTTTTTACGTGGGCTTGGTCTGGTGGTGTATTGTTCTTTTTCTGTGAAATCTCTTTTTTTGTGGTGTGTTCTCTTCCCTTTCTTTCTTTGTGAGTATATTTATTGACGGTTTGTTTTTACTATGAATTTCTCTTCTTCTGTGGTTCTTTGGATAGTTCATTATACCCCAAGAACAAGAAGGCTAACTCCTGACATGATGTTGTCGCGCCGTTTCTTTTATCTTCTGGCTTTCCTGCTAAGTGTGGCAATTGTCTGTGTGGCGGTTGGCGCCACTAATGATCTTGAGAGAATGGCTGCTGAGCATCAGAAACATGTTGATGAGATTAGGAAAAAGACTGCTGAGGTTGAAGCCAAGTTTAATGCTCAGATTGGTAGTATTCGTACTCCACCTGAAGCTACTCGTATTGCTGCTGATAATGAGAAAGCTCTTCGTGAAGCTGGCATTACGATTTCTGGTGAAAATGGTGGAGCTGCAGAAGCGAAGAGTGAAGGGAAGAATGCAGCCAGCGTCAGTTCTGTGTGGATGAGTGCGTCTCTACTGATTGTGGTTACACTGGCCAATGTTCTTGTGT
>NW_021639904.1:13514-13880 GCF_002087225.1 Trypanosoma theileri
CAAAACAACACAACTGAGACAACTAACGAAGCGAGTACGAACTCTGAAATTCCCAATACACCACGTAATGATGAGGAATCAACCACAACCACCACAACAACAACAACACTTCCTCCTGTGACCGACCCACAGATCAGCAGCAACATTGCATCCACTGTACAGAAGAACAAGGCTAGTGTTGACAGCAGTGTCAGTCCTGTGTGGATGCGCACTGCAGCACCGCTGTTGATTGTGGCTGTGTTGTTCTCCGTTACCATGTACTGAACGGTGGGACTCATCTGAGGACAAATAATAATAATGGTAATACTAACATAATCATAATTGCGTACATCCCCCATGGGTGAATAAATTAATAATCTGTTTACC
>NW_021639904.1:14835-15368 GCF_002087225.1 Trypanosoma theileri
AAACACCGTCTCTGGACACACAAAATCAAAAAGAAAACGAGAAGAATGCGGACAATCAGAGTGTATCAAGTGGAACTACAACTACGAATAATGATCTACCAACAGAATCTTCTTCATCAACATCTACTGAAGCCAATGGTACACCTTCACCACAAGCAACTGAGGGGAATAATGAATCTGATAATAAAAACGCTCAGAGCGGTACTGCAGCTGAAGGGAATGGGTCAACAAATAAACCAGCTAATGAGGAATCAACTACCACCACCACCACAACAACAACAACAACACTTCCTCCTGAACTCACAAACAACAAGANTTTTCTTTTACTTTTGTGTGTGTGTGTGTGTGTTCTTTTTCTAATAATTCCATTACTTGCTTTTTCCGTTCTGTGTTTGCAGAAAACTGGGCTGCTCTGCTCACTGACGGTATACATCTCTTGCTAGTACACACAGACGTGTGTGTGGAGTAATTTAATGTATAAACTAGAGCCGTGGAGTATTGTGTGTGTGTGTGTGTTCTTGGAGACTCTCTCT
>NW_021639904.1:16363-16818 GCF_002087225.1 Trypanosoma theileri
CAGTTCTGTGTGGGTGCGTGTACCACTACTGATTGTGGTTACACTGGCCTGTATTCTTGTGTGCTGATTGTAATGGTGGTGGTGGTGGTGTGACTGAGGTCATCCTTTGTTTTCTTTTTCTTCTTTTTTGCATACATCCCTACAGTCTAACTAATCTTTCACCTGTTGGGATTATCTCTTTTTTTCTGTTTATTAATGTTAATGTGTTTTGTGTGTTTTTGCTCTCTGTGTGTTTATCCTATAATTATTATTATTGCTACTCCATTGTGTGTGTGTTTTTGGGCTACTTTGTGCTTTTCTTTCCACCAGTGACAGCTTGCCGTGTGCCATGAGAAAAAATATATATAACAGATACACTTTTATACATATATTATTAAGTTTACAACGTTTTACATTGATAGTAGTTGTATTTGGCCGTTTACTGTAGAACGTGGGTTACCTGTTAATTTTTTTTT
>NW_021639904.1:18218-19159 GCF_002087225.1 Trypanosoma theileri
GATAGTTCATTATACCCCAAGAACAAGAAGGCTAACTCCTGACATGATGTTGTCGCGCCGTTTCTTTTATCTTCTGGCTTTGCTGCTAAGTGTGGCAATTGTCTGTGTGGCGGCTGACGTCACTTCTATTGTGGACAGAGCCACTGCTGAGGTGGGAGCTCAGGTTGATGCTTCTCGAGCGGCGGTGGCTAAAGCTGTTGCTGACGCTCAAGCTTCGGCTCTTGCTGCTGCTCGCTCTGCTGCTGACTCTGCAGGTAATCTCACTGCAGCTGATGTTGCTCGTATTGCTGCTGATAATGAGAAAGTTCTTCGTGGAGCTGGCATTGCGATTTCTGGTGAAAATGGTGGAGCTGCGGCAGCGAAGACCGAAGGGAAGAATGCAGCCAGCGTCATTTCTGTGTGGCTGAGTGCGTCTCTACTGATTGTGGTTACACTGGCCAATGTTCTTGTGTGCTGATTGTGTGATTGTGGTGGTGTGACTCTGCTCATCCTGCTTTGTTTTCTTTTTGTTTTTGCATATAATCCCTACGGTCTAACTAATCTTCCACCTGTTGAGATTATCTTCTTTCTTTTTCGTTTCTTAATGTTATTGTGTTTTGTGTGTTTTTACTCTCTGTGTTTATCCTATAATTATTATTGCTACTCCATTGTGTGTGTACGTTCTTGGAGACTCTGTGATTGGTCTTGCACTGTAATGATGATGATTATAATGAGCTGCCTTTTGCAGTGGGAAAAAGAAATGATTACAGATGAATTTATATTTGTAATTGCTGGTATACACATATAGACTTACACCCATAGTGGATGTATTTATGTATTTACTGTGATAGTTGGTATCAATTGTTAAAATCTGTTTGTTTTCTTGTGTTTTTTACACAGTTGGGCGTTTTGTCCTTAACTGTTTTGTTGTTCTGCTTCATACATAGGAAAAAAAAGAACTG
>NW_021639904.1:20083-21368 GCF_002087225.1 Trypanosoma theileri
AAGGGTGATGCAGACAGCAGCAGCAGTATCAGCAGTTCTGTGTGGGTGCGTGTACCACTACTGATTGTGGTTACACTGGCCTGTATTCTTGTGTGCTGATTGTAATGGTTGTGGTGGTGTGACTCAGGTCATCCTTTGTTTTCTTTTTCTTTTTGCATGCAATCCCTACAGTCTAACTAATCTTCCACCTGTTTAGATTATTCTTCTTTGTTTTGTTTCTTAATGTTAATATGTTTTGTGTGTTTTTGCTCTCTATGTGTTTATCCTATAATTATTGCTGCTACTCCATTGTGTGTGTGTGTGTTCTTGGAGACTCTCTCTGTGTGTGCCTGGGCTTGCACTGTGATGATGATGATGAACTGTTTTTTGCAGTGAGAAAAAGAAAAAAAAATAACAGATGAATTTATATTTATAATTGCGTATATACATATAGACTTACACCCATAGTTGGTGTATGTCTGTGTTTACTGGGTAAATTGGGCTAATGGTTAATATCTGTTTCTTTGTTTGTTTGCTTTAGTGTGCGTGGGTCATTCTGTGCTTTTGCCCTGCACGGTTTTTGGTAATCAGTTTTATAAGAGCAGAGGAAAAAATAGTAGTTAATACAATTTGTATTCGTAATTACTTGACCAAATCACCATACCCAGTGGCCTGTGAGTTAATTTTGTGTGATTCGTTGTGCTCTTATTTTGTGTTTTTTTCGTTTTCTTTGCTTGGGCCCTCTGTGCTTTTTCCTGTATTGTTGTGTGTTGGATAGTTTTGTGGGGAGAAAATATAATAATAAGGAATACATAAGTATATTTGTAATTGTGCTTGGTTCGACCAGAAGAGACACTGTTATGTATTTCTGTGCTTATTGCTCTTGTTGGTCGTTTTCATAAATTTTATTTTTCTTTTTTTTGGAGGGTTAATTGGGATTATCTGTTTGTTACTGGGTATTGTATGCGTTGTTCCTTTTATTTGGGCATTATATGAGTTATGGTTGCACGTTTTTTTGTGTGTGTGCTTCTGCTTTAATTGTTGAGTGTTGTTTGATTTGTTTTGTGGTTTTTTGATTTTCTTGTTTACATTGATTCTATTTGCTTCTGGTTTTTCTATCTGTTTTGTTTTTTTCTTGTCTCTAAGCGATTGAAGTAAGACTACTACAAGAAGTATTGTAATGGTAATGATGCGCCACGTGCTGTGTATCCTCGCTCTCCTGCTCTCATGTGCGTGTGTGCACGTCCTCGCTGAAGAAGTGCCTGCCGCCGATCTTTCCGACCAAGTCCCTGATACGGAGAGTGAA
>NW_021639904.1:22262-22764 GCF_002087225.1 Trypanosoma theileri
AGTTCTGTGTGGGTGCGTGTACCACTACTGATTGTGGTTACACTGGCCTGTATTCTTGTGTGCTGATTATGTGGTGATGGTGATGTGACTCAGGTCATCCTTTGTTTTCTTTTTTCTTTTTCGCATACATCCCTACAATCTAACTAATCTTCCACCTGTTAGGATTTATCTATCTTCTTTTTTCGTTTCTTAATGTTATTGTGTTTTGTGTGTTTTTACTCTCTCTGTGTTTATCCTATAATAATTATTATTGCTACTCCATTGTGTGTGTGTGTGTTCTTGGAGACTCTCTATGTGTGTGTGCCTGGGCTTGCAGTGTGATAATAATGATGATGATCTGATTTTTGTAATGGGAAAGAGAAATAATAATAACAGATGATTTTGTATTTATAATTGCGTATATATACACACATACATAGACTTACACCCATAGTTGGTGTATATTTCAGTGTTTACTGGGTAAATTGGGCTAATGATAAATACATGATTCTTTCTTTGCTTG
>NW_021639904.1:23931-25886 GCF_002087225.1 Trypanosoma theileri
TCTGTAAGCGATTGAAGTAAGACTACTACACGAAGTATTGTAATGGTAATGATGCGCTACGTGCTGTGTATCCTCGCTCTCCTGCTCTCATGTGCGTGTGTGCACGTCCTCGCTGAAGAAGTGCCTGCCGCCGATCTTTCCGACCAAGTCCCTAATACGGAGAGTGAGACAAAGATGTGCCTTGAAGGTGGTGCTGAAGGTACTCTACATCCTGAAGGTGCTGGACGTTCTGTTGACGGTAAACGTTGTGCTGAGGCTGCTGCTAGTGGTCTTGTTCCTGTTCCTGATGCTAGTGGTGGTGATAATTGCCGTGAAGGTACTGAACTTCCTGAAGGTAAGAAATGTCCTCCTAAAAAGCCTGAAGTTCCACCTGTAAAAGTACCAGAGGAACCAAAAGAGGTGGTTCCTGAGAAAAAAGTACCTGTTACTCCTTCTCAAAACCACGAAGATCCTCCTGCCGCACCACATGAAGTTCAAAGACAACATGAAGATAATGGTATTCCTGGTCCTCGTGGCGGAATTGCTGAAACGGGTGACGCTGCTCTTCGTGGTCAAGATGGTGAGACCGGCTCTTCCGGTTCTTCTGCTGGTGCTTCTGGTAATGATGTTATTCCAGCACCTACTGAACCTACTGGACCTAGGGCAGATCCCACTGAAGCTGATCCTGCGGGTGAAGTGCAAACTGAAGGGGACGGCAACAATGCAGCAGGTGGAAGTGCTGATAGCCAAGGAAATGGAGCACCACAAACTTCTTCTTCTTCCAACAATACAACAACGGGGACTGCCGGAGCTGCGGATAATGAAACAACAGAGAACGGCAATACATCTGCAGGAAGTGAATCAACAAATACCCAAGAAGGTGATGGAGAAAACACAGAAAACACCACTACCACAACGACAACACTTCCTCCTGAACTCACAAACAACAAGAAGGGTGATGCAGACAGCAGCAGCAGTATCAGCAGTTCTGTGTGGGTGCGTGTGCCACTACTGATTGTGGTTACACTGGCCTGTATTCTTGTGTGCTGATTATGTGGTGATGGTGATGTGACTCAGGTCATCCTTTGTTTTCTTTTCTTTTTTTGCATGCATCCCTACAGTCTAATTAATCTTTTACTGTTGGGATTTCTCTTCTTTTTTGTTTCTTAATGTTAATGTGTTTTGTGTGTTTTTACTCTCTATGTTTATCCTATAATAATTATTATTGCTACTCCATTTTGTGTGTGTGTTTGTTCTTGGAGACTCTCTCTGTATGTGCACCTGGACTTGCACTGTAATGATGATGATGAACTGCCTTTTTGCAGTGGGAGAAGGAAAATAATAATAACAGATGCATTTATATTTATAATTGCGTATATATACACACATATATAGACTTACACCCATAGTTGGTGTATATTTCTTGTGTTTACTGGGTAAATTGGGCTAATGGTTAATATCTTTTTTTTTCTTTGCTTGATGATTTTGCTGGGTCTCTGAGCCTTTTTTGAGATATTTATGAGTGTGGGCGTTTTTTTTTTTTTTNAACGGATGCAAAAGATGTGAGAGTTTATCATCACGGTGTGTCGGATGTTGACGTTATTTATGACGTTTTAAAGCTGAACAAAACTGAAGTTCAACTCCAACAAAAAAAACTCTCTGAGAAACTTCGTGGTGGTGCCGGTTCTGCAGCTGCCAGGGGACCAAATCCTGTTGAGACTTTACAGACGAGTGAAGAGGGTGTTCATCATCATGTCACGTCTCTTGAAGAGGGACAGCTGGAAACACAAAATAGACATGAAAGACAGGAGTTACGGGATGGTGAAAGTACACTTCAACAGACGAGGGACACACGGGAGAATGAAAACCTGGTTCAAGAAGACAGTGAGGCGGCCCGTCCATCAGTACCTGCTGTAGGTGAGCCAGAGTCAATTCCTGTTGAAACTACATCTAAAGATCCTTCACCTACAGAAGGC
>NW_021639904.1:26606-39198 GCF_002087225.1 Trypanosoma theileri
ACCTGAGGCTCCAAAAGAAGTTGTTCCTGAGAAAAAAGTAACAGTTCCTCCACCTGCTAAGGAACAGGAAGTTCCTGAAGAGCCAGAATCGGGGAACAGAAGCAACAATGCAACAGGTGGCATTGAAACAACACAACAGCAACAACAAGAAAAACAAGAAAAAGGACTTCAAAGAGAAGATCAGGAAATTGTAGAGAATCTACCCCATAATGATAAACAATCTGGTGTGCAAGCAGATCATAATCGTGGGGACACAGATAATGGCAGTGAACCAGCAGGAAGTGAAGGCCCAGGGAGTACGTCATCCACAGCAGGTAATGTAGACTCAGAGAGACCACAACAAAACACCCAAAAAGGACAGTCAACTACGTCATCAACTGAAGACACAACCTCATCTGGAGAAGGTGGTTCCAACACCACCAACCCACAAACTCAGCCGGAAAGTGCAAATGAAGGTGGTGACAGTAATACCAGTAATCAGACTACTGCAGCTACAGGTACGACTGGAACAGAAGGTTCACAAGAAAATGTCAATGCTGATTCAACGTCCACTACTACCACCACGACAACAACACTTCCTCCTGAACTCACAAACAACAAGAAGAGTGATGCAGACAGCAGCAGCAGTATCAGCAGTTCTGTGTGGGTGCGTGTGCCACTACTGATTGTGGTTACACTGGCCTGTATTCTTCTGTGCTGATTGTGTAATGGTGGTGCTGGTGTGACTCAGGTCATCCTTTGTTTTTTTCTTTTCTTTTTTGCATACATCCCTACAGTCTAACTAATCTTCCACCTGTTGGGATTATCTTTTCTTTTTTGTTTCTTAATGTTAATGTGTGTTTTTGCTCTCTATGCTTTTCCTATGATTATTATTATTGCTACTCCATTGTGTGTGTGTGTTCTTGGAGACTCTGTGTGTGTGTGTGTGTACTTGGGCTTGCACTGTGATAATTATGATGATGAACTGCTTTTTGTAGTGAGAAAATGAAATAATAATAACAGATGAATTTATATTTATAATTGCGTGTATACACATATAGACTTAAACCCATAGTTGGTATATATTTCTATGTGTTTACTGGGTATGTTGGGCTAATGGTTAATATCTGTTTTGTTTGTTTGCTTGCTTGTGGTTTGTTGTGTGCTTTGTCCTGCATTGTTATGATGGTCTACTTTGAAGAGAGAAAAAAAACAGTAATTGTTAGACATAATTTCACTATTGCTTATAAGCACCAGCATACCCAGCTTTCTGTGTAAATTGTATGTTTACTGGGCATTCGTTGTACTTTTTAATTTCTTTTTCTTTACTTCTTTTTTTTCGGTTTTTTTTTAGTGGTGCCTCTTTATTAAATGTCTTATTGTTTATACTGGTAGTGTTGTATTGTGTGACTGTTGTTTTTGTTGTGTTCTGTTTTACCACCATTTGTTTTTGTTTCTTTTGTGTGGTATCTTTTTTTTTTACTTTTTCTCTCTGTTCTCTTTTTTCTTTAACAAAGTGACGTAAAACAACCAAGAATTACTCTTTCCATGATGATGCGTCCCGTTGTGTGTTTGCTGGTTTTTCTGCTGAGTGTTGCCTCTGTATATGCGGAAGGTAACAGTCAGCCTGGTGCGGCAGATGGACTTGGTGGTACTGTTACTGTTACTTCTAAAACTCCTTGTCGTACTGAAGGTGACGCACGAATCTTTACTGCTCTCTATAGTGCAGAAGAAAACTGTCCTTTGGAAAACTCTCTTATCCCACGTGGTTCTGCTGCGAAAGGAGGTCAGGGTGGAGTCCAAGGACAAGTTCAGACGGATCGAACTGGGGTTCGTGAAGATGGTGCTGTTTCTTCAGATACCCAACACCGAGAAGTTCCAGCTAGAGACAGCATATCTTCATCATCAAGTGGTGCAGGACAACCGAGTACACAAGATGGTCCCACGAAACCAGAGACGACAGCACCAACTACGGAAGCACAATCACCTGAACTTGTTGATTCCAAACAAAACGAAACACAAAGTGAATCTGAAACAGCCCCAGATAACAGTACTGTTAAACCTGGTGATGATTCGCAGAATCCTTCACAAGCGACAGAGAATACTGCAGCAACGAATACAACTGCCACAACAGGCTCAGAAGAAACCAATACCACTACTTTGTCAAGCACCGAGAACACTACCACAGAAGCACCAACTACCACTCCATCTCCTTCACCTGTACCCAACGCAGAGATCAGCACCATTGCTTCCACTGTGAAGAACAAGGCTAATGTTGACAGCAGTATCAGTTCTGTATGGGTGCGTGTGCCACTAGTGATTGTGGTGGTATTGGTCTCCGTTACCGTGTATTGAACGGTGGATCTCATCTGAGGACAAATAATAATAATGGTTAAACCAACATAATCATATTTTGCGTACATCCCCCATGGGGTGAATAAATTAATAATCTGTTTACCAGCTTTCTCTTTTAATTATGAATATCTTTTCTTTTACTTTTATGTGTGTGGTTCTTTTTCTAATAATTCCATTACTTGCTTTTCCCGTTGTGTGTGTTTGCAGAAAACTGGGCTGTTCTGCTCACTGACGGTATACATCTCTTGCTAGTACACACAGATGTGTTTGTGGAGTAATTTAATACATAAACTAGAGCCATGGGGTATTGTGTGTGTGTTTGGCTCTCTCTCTTATTTGGGTAATGTGGTCTTCTTTTCTTTTCTATTAAGGGATACATATTATCATACAAGCGGAATATTCCTTTTTGTTGCTTTACTGTGCATTTGCTGTTTCTCTCTCTCTATTCCACTGTGAGTATTTGTTGTACTTCTGTATGTTTCTTTGTTTCTCTTTCTTGTGTTCCTCCTTCTTCCTTGTATTAGTCTACTAAAATAGTCAACAACGATGACAAAGGCTGTGTTGGGGAGGTGTTACCTGCTTTATTTACTAACTCTTGCACTGTGTTGTGCTTGTGGGTTAGTATGGGCTGATAGTCCTAAAGCTTCTGATGCCCTTTTTTAAAACTTCCACTGTTGGTGTTCCTTCTCTTGTTCATCATGCTATTCCTGTGGGTGTGAGACGTCTTGAAGATGTTGGGAACGGGAGCGATGAGGAAGATGATGATGTTGAGGATCTTGAAGATCTTGATGGTGATTACGACGATGAGGATGAGGATGAAGAGGATGAAGGAGTCCTGAGAAATCCCGCACTGCCGCTAGTGCTGAACCAAATGTAAAGAGTGATGTAGACAGCAGCAGTATCAGCAGTTCTGTGTGGGTGCGTGTACCACTACTGATTGTGGTTACACTGGCCTGTATTTTTGTGTGCTGATTGTGGTGGTGTGACTGAGGTCATCCTTTGTTTTCTTTTTTGCATACATCCCTACAGTCTAACTAATCTCTCACCTGTTGGGATTATCTTTTTCTTTTTTGATTATTAATGTTAATGTATTTTGTTTTATTATCTTTATATATGTTACTCTATTTTCTGTGTTTTGGGCTACTTTATGCTTTACCCAGTATAATGGGATGGTCTGTTTTTTGGAATGAGAAAATGAAATAATAATAACATGTATATATATACATACGTAATAGGGTATACAACTATTTATATTCACACTTGGTGTATTTCTTTCCTTTAGTTGGGTAATTTGGCCTTGTTATTAATTTGGTTTCTTTTACTATTGGTTTTTCGTGTGCCCCTTGTGCTTTGTGCTGCACTGTTTGGTTTCTCTGGTTTGTGTAAAGGAAAAGTCGTAAAATATATATATATATATATATATATTTATTTGTAATTGTATATATGCTGACAGACGAAGACACTGTTATTTATTTGTTTGCTTTCTTCGTAAGGTTTTCGTATTTTTGATTCATTATTTTTTTCTTTTTGTTTTTCTGGGAAATATGGGATTATCTTGTTTCATTCTGGATACTCTGGGCTTGATCTTTAATTGAACTATGAGTGATGTTGGAGTATTGTTTCTTCGGTGTTACTAATTATATTTTCGTTTCCTCCTCATGTTGTTTTGTGTGACTGGTTATTGTGTGTTGTGCTCTCCTTTGTTTATCTCTGTGTGTATGTTTCTAATGTATTGAGTGTTTGTATTAATTTTCTTTATCTCTTCTTCTTTCTTCTGCATTCAAGTGGCCTATAACAACAAACTAAATCTTGCTGTCGTGCTGATGTCTCGTGTGTTTTGTTTTCTCGCTTTGCTGTTGAGTGCTGTCTCTTTGTGCGTGACAGCTGACACGGGTTCTGAGTCTGTTCCTCTTCCTGATGATGGTCGTTGTCCTGATGGTTACACTCGTTCTGGTGATGGTAAAAATTGTTCGCGTACTTCTCCTCCTGCTATTCCACCACCACCACCACCTCCTCCTCATCTTCCTCAACTACCTGGTGGTAAACCTTGTGTTTCAGACGACTCTATTCCTCAGTGCTCCATTAGCGGTTGTGAAGATGAAGCTGCTCGTCAAAATTGTGGGACGTCTACTGGGTCGGAAACTTGCAATACTAACGAACCTAAGAAGGAAGACAGTTGCCGTGATGGATCTGTTGATACACATTGTACACACTCACTACAGGAACCGGCTCGAAGTATAAGTAAGCCTCAAGAAAATGGCCAGGTACCTGGTAACCCAGGTCCAATTGGTGCTCCTGGTGAACCAGGGGAAGGTGTAACGGGTGCTGCTGGACCTGGAGGTGTTGTTTCTTCTTCTTCTCTTGCTCCTGGTCCCACTCCTACACCTCCTGCTGCTCCTCAACCTCCTGAGAGGAGTGTTGTTGAGTCTTCAGTTGATGGCCAAACTGGAAGCAACGGCAACAATACAACACGTGAGAGTGAAAATGGAGATAACAATGGAATTACGGCAACACAACCTTCTGCTGACTCTTCTAACACTTCGCCCAGAGTGAGTGGTGATGGTTCTGATAATACAACTGCTGAGAGCGGCACTACACCTGTAGGGAGTGAGTCAACAAATAACCAAGAAGGTGTGGGAAATGCAGATCCCACCACCACCACCACAACAACAACACTTCCTCCTGAACTCACAAACAACAAGAAGGGTGATGCCGACAGCAGCAGCAGTATCAGCAGTTCTGTGTGGGTGCGTGTACCACTACTGATTGTGGTTGTGTTGTTCTCCGTTGCCGTGTACTGAAGGGTGGGACTCATCTGACGGTTAATAATAATAATAATGTTAAACTAACATAATCATAATTGCGTATATCCCCTATGGGTGAATAAACTAATAATATGTTTAACAGCTTTCTCTTTTAATTGGAATTCCTTTTCTTTTACTTTTGTGTGTGTGTTCTTTTTCTAATAATTTCATTACTTGCTTTTTCCGTTGTGTGTTTGCAGAAAACTGGGCTGTTCTGTTCACTGACGGTATACATCTCTTGCTAGTACACACAGATATGTGCAGTAATTTTATACATAAACTAGAGCCATGGGGTATTGTGTGTGTGTTCTTGGAGACTCTCTCTGTGTGTGCCTGGGCTTGCACTGTGATAATGATGATGAAATGCTTTTTGCAGTGGGAAAAGAGAAATAATAATAGCAGATGAATTTATATTTATAATTGCGTATACACATATATAGATTTACACCCATAGTTGGTATATTTCTATGTTTACTGGGTAAATTGGGCTAATTGTTAATATCTTTTAGTTTGCTTTAGTTTGCGTGGGTCATTCTGTGCTTTTGCCATGCACGGTTGTTGGTAATCTGTTTTATAAGAGCAAAGGAACAAATAGTAGTTAATACAATTTGTATTCGTAATTACTTGAACAAACCAGCATACTCAGTGGTCTGTGAGTTATTTTTGTGCAGTTTGTGTTGTTAATTTGTGTTTTTTTTATTTTTTTTCTTGGGCGCTGTGTGCTTTTTCCTGCATTGTTGTGTGTTGGAGTGTTTTGTGGGGAGAAAAAATGATAAAGAATACATAAGTATATATATATATATAATTGTGCTTGGTCCTACTCGAAGTGGCATTTTGATTTTATTGATGTGCCTGCTTCGGATGGTCGTTCTCTTTATTTTTATTTTTCTTTTGGGGCGGTTCATTGGGATTATCTGTTTGTTATTGGGTATTGTATGCGTTGTTCCTTTAATTTGGGCACTATCTGAGTTATGGTTGAATCTTTTTTTAATGTGTGTGCTTCTGCTATAATTATTGAGTGTTGTTTGATTTGGTGTGTATTCTTATTTTCTTGTTTCCATTGATTTACTTTGTTTCTGGTTTTCTATCTTTTTTATTTCTCTGTAAGCGATTGAAGTAAGACTACTACAAGAAGTATTGTAATGGTAATGATGCGCTACGTGCTGTGTATCCTCGCTCTCCTGCTCTCATGTGCGTGTGTGCACGTCCTCGCTGAAGAAGTGCCTGCCGCCGATCTTTCCGACCAACTCCCTGATACGGAGAGTGAGACAAAGATTCTCCTTCAAGGAGCTCCTCAGTGCAATGATGGTACTGGAGGATCTGGTGACAGTGAATCTTGTGCAGAGACTGCTGCTCCTGGTGTTGGTGCTAAAGGGCGTCACACCCACGGTCACCATAATCAGTCTGAAGGTAATCAACCGGGTAGTCCTGGAGGTAGTGTCCTATCTTCTCAGGCGAGTGAACTGGGTAGTGAAGTTGGAGTCATTACTCCTCAACACGGGAGGGAGAATGGGGAACGTGCTGCAGAGGATTCTGCAGGGGGAGAAGTGGATTCTGCAGGAAAGGGTCAAAGAAATCAACAGCGGCAAGAGAGCAGTCAAGATCCAAAACAAAGTGAAGAAGCAAAGCCTGGGGTGACAGACAACTCAAATAAAGAAGCTTCACCACAGCAACCTCAACAAACTGACGGCGCACCCAGTAATAATAGCGCAGTCAACACCAGTGCAGCCAGTGGAGAAGGTACAGGTGCACAATCATCTCTTCCTTCTTCACCTTCGCAAACTGATGGAACTGCGGAAGGTGGTAATTCTGCAGAGACATCAACGAATAACTCAGCGAGTACGAACCCTGAAACTGACAGCACATCCACTAATGAGGAATCAACTACTACCACCACCACAACAACAACAACACTTCCTCCTGAGTCTGCAAACAACAAGAAGGGTGATGCAGACAGCAGCAGCAGTATCAGCAGTTCTGTGTGGGTACGTGTATCACTACTGATTGTGGTTACACTGGCCTGTATTCTTGTGTGCTGATTGTAATGGGTGGTGGTGTGGTGGTGTGACTCAGGTCATCCTTTGTTTTCTTTTTTGCATACATCCACACTACAGTCTAACTAATCTTCCACCTGTTGGGATTTACTTCTTCTTTTTTTTGTTTCTTAATGTTAACGTGTTTTGTGTGTGTTTTTGCTTTCTCTGTGTTTATCCTATAATTATTATTATTCCTGCTTCATTGTGTGTTGTTGGAGACTCTCTCTCTGTGTGTGCTTGGGCTTGCACTGTAATGATGATAATGAACTGCTTTTTGAAATTTGGGAAAATGAAATAATGATAACAGATGAATTTATATTTATAATTGCTTGTATACACACAGATAGACTTACACCCATAGTTGGTGTATATTTCTCTGTGTTCACTGGGTAAATTGGGCTAATGTTTAATATCTGTTTATTTGCTTGATGATTTTGCTGGGTGGCTCAGGCTTTTTTGAGATATTTGTGAGTGTGGGCGTTTTTGTTTTTGTTTTACTCTCACTGAGGTTATTGCGCTGTATTGCATTCTTTAACTGGTAGGTATTTCTTTTGTGATGTGAGTTTCCATAGTGGGAATCGATTTGTGTGTCCTAACATGTTTGATACTTCATTTATTTTCTTTCTTTACTTTTTGATTGTCTTTCTTTCTAGATCAGTGTTTTTACGCAAACCAAACTATTATCTCTCTCTCATGATGATGATGATGTTCCGTGTGATGTGTGTGTTGGCCGTTGTGCTGTGCTGTACCTGC
Organism: Trypanosoma theileri; assembly: GCF_002087225.1. Taxonomy (NCBI): domain Eukaryota; phylum Euglenozoa; class Kinetoplastea; order Trypanosomatida; family Trypanosomatidae; genus Trypanosoma; species Trypanosoma theileri. The sequence goes on from NW_021639904.1 coordinate 34,534, forward strand.
GGGTATACCATGTCGGCTGCGGCTGCTGTTGATAATGACAGTCCCAGTGGCCGTGGTGTATCCCGTGGGGCTGTGGAGGTGTCGTGCGGGGCCGGCGGTGCGCTGCGTGTACGCCCCGCTGCTGAGAGCGAGTGGCTTACATGCGGTGCGGGCAGCCGTGTGTCTGCATGTGGGAAGTACGCAGACCTCTGCCGCCAGCGTACCGCAACAAGAGCAACAACAACAACAACCATTGCTACTACTAATGCTGGACAGCCAAAGGCAGTGATGGCTATTGTTGACATAAATGCCGAGTTCTATACTACGTTTTCAGCAAGGGAGTCAAAAAGTTCTAGAAGTACGTTGTTATACAACAATACTTCATATAATCCGGAGAATGAGGTTAAAAGTACTAAATGGAAGGCGCCAAAGGTTGCGAGTGCAAGTGAAGCACCGGGAGAGGCCCCACCTGCGGAAACTACTGTAGTTAGAACAGAGGAAATTACTCCAGTTGAGTCACCACGTGGTCAGGAAGGTTTGTCAGAGTCAGCTCACCAAAGTAATGCTATTTCTCATGCATCTGATGGTGCTGCTTCTGATGTTAATCTTCCTTTTGCTGAGACTAATTCTGGCCATTCTACTGCTGCTGTTTCTCCTGCACCTGCACCTACCGAGAGGACTGAGCCTGCGTCGGCAGGGGACAAACAAGCTGCAAACAGCGACAGGAGTACAACTAACGCGGAAGGTGAAGCCAACCAAACCACTCCAGCTACAAGTACAACAGAGAACAATAACTCTGCAAACACGGACTCCAACAATGCCAATTCACCTAATAATGAGGTATCGACCACCACCACAACAACAACAACAACACTTTCTCCTGCCACCGCAGTCTCAGAAGGGAATGTCGATGCTTCTGCAGCCACCACCACTAACACTAATACTACCACAGAAGCACCAACCACCACTCCATCTCCTGTTGCTGCACCTAACCCAGAGATCAGCACTATTGCCTCCGCATTACAGAACAAGGCTAATGTTGACAGCAGTGTCAGTCCTGTGTGGATGTGCACTGCAGCACCGCTGCTGATCGTGGCTGTGTTGTTCTCCGCTACTGTGTACTGAACGGTGGGAATTATCTGAGGACAAATAATAATAATGGTTATCCTATTGTCATAATTGCGTATATCCCCCATGGGTGAATAAACTAATAATCTGTTTATCAACTTTCTCTTTTAACTCGAATTTCTTTTTCTTTTTACTTTTATGTGTGCGTGTGTGTGTTCTTTTTCTAATAATTCCATTACTTGCTTTTTCCGTTGTGTGTGTAGAATACTGGGCTGTTCTGCTCACTGACGGTATACATCTCTTGCTGCTACACAGATGTGTGTGTGGAGTAATTTGATATACATAAACTAGAGCCATGGAGTATTGTGTGTGTTTTTGGAGACTCTCTGTGTGTGCCTGGGCTTGCACTGTGATAATGATGAACTGCTTTTTGAAATTTGGAAAAAGAAATAATAATAACAGATGAATTTATATTTATAATTGCATATATACACACATATAGACTTATACCCATAGTTGGTGTATATTTCTCTGTGTTTATTGGGTAAATTGGGCTAATTAATAATATTTTTTCTTAGCTTTAGTGTGCGTGGGTCATACTGTGCTTTTACCCTGCATGGTTTTTGGTATTCTGTTTTATGCAGAAAAAAGAAAAAAATTGTAGTTAATACAATTTGTATTCGTAATTGCTTGAACACACCAGCATACTCAGTGGTCTGTGAGTTATTTTTGTATGATTCTTTCTGCTCTTAATTTGTTTTTTTTTTTCGTTTTCTTTGCTTGGGCGCTGTGTACTTTCTCCTGCATTGTTGTGTGTTGGATTGTTTTGTGTGGAGAGAGAAAAAATGATAAAGAATACATAAGTATATTTGTAATTGTGCTTGGTCCTACAGGAAGAGGCAGTTTGATTTTATTGCTGTGCTGTCTGCTTCTGATGGTTGTATTCTTTAGTTTTTTTTGCGGGGTGTGGGGTGTGTGGTAATTGGGATTATCTGTTTGTTATTGGGTATTGTATGCGTTTTGTTCCTTTAATTTGGGTACTATCTAAGTCATGGTTGCACCTTTTTTGCATGTGTGTCTTCTTCTGCTGTAATTGTTGATTGTTGTTTGATTTGGTATGTGTTTTCATTTTCTTGTTTACATTGATTCACTTTGTTTCTGGTTTTTCTATCTGTTTTGTTTTTTTCTGTAAGCGATTGAAGTAAGACTACTACAAGAAGTATTGTAATGGTAATGATGCGCCACGTGCTGTGTATCCTCGCTCTCCTGCTCTCATGTGCGTGTGTGCACGTCCTCGCTGAAGAAGTGCCTGCCGCCGATCTTTCCGACCAAGTCCCTGATACGGAGAGTGAGACAAAGGTTCTCCTTCAGCGGCGTGATGGTGATAATTGCCGTGAAGGTTCTGGAGGTTCTGATGACGGTGATTCTTGTGCTGAGGCTGCTGCTCCTGCTCTTGGTCCTGGTGTTGGTGCTAAAGGGCCTAACACCATTGGTCATGATCAATCTGGAGGTGGTCTACAGCACGGTCCTGGCGGTAGTGCCCTATCTTCTCAGGCGAGTGGACTGGGTAGTCAAGTTGAGGTCACTACTACTAACCCTACTAAACACGAGAGGGAGAATGGGGAACGTGGTGCGGAGGGTGCTGCAGAGGGAGAAGTGAATTCTGCAGGAAACGGTCAAGGAATTCAACAGCAGCAAGAGAGCAGTCAAGATTCAATACGAAGTGAAGAAGCTACTCCTGGGGTGAAAGACAACTCAATTTCACCACCTTCACCACAGCCACCTCAACAAACTGATGATACATCCAATGACAGTAGCGCAGTCAACACCAGTGCAGCCAGTGGAGAAGGTACAGGTGCACAATCATCTCCTACTTCTGCATCTTCTCAAACTGATGGAACTGCAGATGGTGGTAATTCTGCAGAGACATCAACGAATAACTCAACGAGTACGAACCCTGAAACTGACAATACATCCACTAATGAGGAACCAACCACCACAACAACAACAACACTTCCTCCTGAACTCACAAACAACAAGAAGGGTGATGCAGACAGCAGCAGCAGTATCAGCAGTTCTGTGTGGGTGCGTGTGCCACTACTGTTTGTGGTTACACTGTCCTGTATTCTTGTGTGCTGATTGTGGTGGTGGTGGTGTGACTCAGGTCATCCTTTGTTTTCTCTTTTTTTATTTGCATACATCCCTACAGCCTAACTAATCTTCCACTTGTTGGGATAATAATCTTCTTTTTTTGTTTCTTAGTGTTAATGTGTTTTTGTGTGTGTTTTTGCTCTCTCTGTGTTTATCCTATAATTATTATTATTGCTACTCCATTGTGTGTGTGTGTGTTTTTGGAGACTCTCTCTGTGTGCCTGGGCTTTGCACTGTAATAATGATGATGAATTGCTTTTTGAAGTGGGAAAAGGAAATAATAATAACAGATGAGTTTATATTTATAATTGCGTATATATACACATATAGACTTACACCCATAGTTGGTGTATATTTCTGTGTTTACTTGGGTAAGTTGGGCTAATAATTAATATCTGTTTTTTTTTTTGCTTTGTGGTTTTGCTGGGGCATTGTGTGCTTTGCCCTGCAGTATTTTGTTGATCTTCTTTGTGCAGAGTAAGGTAAGGGAGTAACAGATACATCTATGATCATGATTGCGTATACCCTGCAAAGTGTATCCATAGAAACGTATTTGTGTGTTTTCTGGTTCAGGTCATGGTGCTCTGGGATTCTTTTCTTTCTCTTTATTGGGAGTTTCTTTTTAATACTGGGTAATGTTTGTTATTTTCCTTTAATTAGATTCCTTCTAGGTGATTTTTCTGGATTTGTCATTGATTATCTTTTCTTTACTTCTTCTGTGCTCTTTTGTATTGTTTAGAATTTCTCTCTCTTCTTATTTCTGTAGAAGAGTGAACTTAGAGAGTATTGTTAATTTTTATAACAATGATGGTGCACCGTGTGTTGTTTTTTCTTGCTTTGCTTTTGTGTGTTGAGTGTCTCTGTATGGCAGCTGCAGAGGCTCAACCTGGAAATGAGGATGTTTCCCCTTGCCAAGACGGTGATAGTGGTAGTGGTTGTGCTCGTACTTCTGCTGCATCTGGACACGCTGATAACAGTTGCGAAGATGGTGGTAGTTGTTGTGCTGCTGGTGGTGTTGAATGTACTCATGGTTCTACGTGTAATTCTAACTCCAGTATACGTAACGCTGCTCGTACGGAATGTGAGGAATCTTCTGGGGAGGAGGTTTGCCCTACCAATGGTGGTGACACTCAAGGGAATTGTCCTTCTGCTGAGTCTGGTTGTAAAAACAAACCACAAGAAGAGAATCATGCTAACTCAAATGAAATTCGTGGAATTAATGATAGCGGACGTCAAGGTACCTATGGTCAAAGTCATCATGTAACTGACAAGGGACCTAATACTGAAGGACGACAAGAGGATCGTGCTCACCCAACTGTTGCTGTTGTTACTCCTTCTGACAAAGAGACTGCGGAAACTCGGGAAACTCAAAGTGTAAACGGTTCACAAGATGCTGGTTCTTCTCCCGCTGCGGGTACTGGCGGTGCTCCTGCCGCTGACGGTCAAACTGAAAGCAATGTGGTCAGT
>NW_021639904.1:40462-40744 GCF_002087225.1 Trypanosoma theileri
GAGTAAAACTATAGCCAATGGGTGGTTTCTCTTTGGGTGTATTTGTGGTCTTTTACCACTATATCTATACTGCAGTGGGCCGGTGGGGGAGAGTCAGGGAGGTTGAATAGAGTTTACACAAGAAATATATGGACAGCTGCATTGCTAAACTGTGGTTCAGGTATTTTCACTCCTTCAGGGCTGAATCTTTTTACGATGGCCATAGAGGGTGGGGCAAGTAAGAATATGCTCCAGAGTATCTTTGCATATACTGTGGTTGAACTCTTGTGATGATATTCTCTA
>NW_021639904.1:41834-56105 GCF_002087225.1 Trypanosoma theileri
TGGAGACTCTCTGTTTGTCTGCTTGGGCTTGCACTGTGATGATGATGAACTGTTTTTTTCGCAGTGGGAAAATGAAATAATGGTAACAGATAAATTTATATTTATAATTGCGTATATACACACATATAGTCTTACACCCATAGTTGGTGTATATTTGTTGTGTTTACTAGGGTAAATTAGGCTAATGGTTATTATCTCAGTTTGTTTTTTTTTTTCTTGTTGTTGTGTCTTTTGTTCTTAACTGTTTTGGTGTGCTTTTCTTAGAGAGAGAACAAATAATAAAAGATAACAGTTTATTCATATGTGCTTATTACCTCTAGCACACCCATATATCTCTGAATTGCGTGTTTGGTGGCCCGGTTGGCTATGATCTTAATTTCTTTTTCAAAGTTGTTGTTTTTTTTAGCTTTGTTTATGGCGACTCATTATTGAATTCTTTATTGTTGTTGTTTGTTTAGTAACTGTTGTCTGTTGTGTTCTGTACCGTCGTCTGTAGGTGTCTACTGTATTGTGTTTTTCTTTTTTTTCTGTTATTTTATTTGTTTTTTTATTTATAAATTTGTTTAGCAAAGTATCCTAAATCAACAAAAAGATTTCTTTCCACGATGATGGTGTTCCGTTCTGTGTTGCATTTACTGGCGTTGTTGCTTTGCGTTGCCTGTGTGCGTGTGACGGCTGCGGGTCCTGATGGTGCTGTGGCGTGCGGTTCCCCTGGTAGTAATTGTCTTCCCCCTGCTCCTGGTACTAAGCCTTCGGGTTCTGCTAGTGGTGATCGTCCAAACGAGGATCCTCGTCTTCTTCGCCCTGGTGAAAAACCGGGGGAAATACCCAATTTAGAATCAGGACAAACTTCTGATCAACAGCCACAAACGGATCAAGGTTCTTCTGGTGCTTCTTCTAATACAGTTCCTGATGGGAGTGGTGGAGTTCCCTCTCCAGCTGATCCACAAAATGAAGGCAGTGTATCAAGTGGAAGTGGAGCAACACAATCATCTACTTCCAGCGGTTCAGAGAAAGAGGGTGGCAGTAAAGATGACAGTGCAACGACTGGGAATGGAAGTACATCTGCAGAAGGTGGGTCACCAAGTAACCAAGAAGGTGTGCCAGGAAATACCGACAGCAGCAGCAGTATCAGCAGTTCTGTGTGGGTGCGTGTACCACTACTGATTGTGGTTACACTGGCCTGTATTCTTGTGTGCTGATTGTAGTGGTGGTGATGGTGTGACTCAGGTCATCCTTTGTTTTCTCTTTTTTTTTTTTGCATGCAATCCCTACAGTCTAACTAATCTTTCATATATTGGGAGTTTTTTTTGTATATGATGTTATTGTGTTGTTTTATTACCTATATTCTATATACGTCACTCCATTGTATGTGTTTGGGCTACTGTATGCTTTACTCAGTATAATGGGATAGTCTTCTTTTTGGAATCAGAGAAAAGGAAATAATAAAATGTATATATATAGGTAATAGGGTATACAACTATTTATATTTATACTTGGTGTATTTCTTTACTTTTCGTTGACAATGGGGCTCGTTGATAATTTGTTTTCTTTTTCTATTGCTTTTTCTTGTGCGCCCTGTGCTTTGTGCTGCACTGTTATGATTCTCTTTTTTTTGCAAAGGAAATGTCATATCAGACATATTTACAAGTATATATTTGTAATTGTATATATGCTGACAGGCAAAGACACTGTTATATATTTGTTTGTTTTCTTCGTCAACTGGTCCTTTTTTTTTCGATTTAAGTTTTTTTTTTTTTTTCTTTGAAATATGGGATTCTAATGTTTAGTGTTGGAAACTGTGTGATTGCCCTTTAATTGGACTATGAGTGATGTTGGATTATTGCTTTTTCGGTGTTACTATTTTTTTTTTTTTCGTTTACTCCTCATGTTGTTTTATTTGACTGATTGTTTTGATGTGCTCTCCTGTGCTTCTCTGTTTCTGTTTCTAGTACATTGAGTGTTTCTATTAATTATCTTTTCCTCTTCTTCTTTCTGTATTCAAGTGAACTAAAGCAACGAAATAAATCTTGTTTTTGTGATGATATCTCGTGTGTTGTGTTTTCTCGCTTTGGTGTTGAGTGTTGCATCTCTGTGTGTGACAGCTGAGACGGATTCTTCTCATGCAGTTGATTCTGGTATTACTTGCGCTGAAGGTCAGACTCTTTCTCCTGATAATACTTGTAAACCTGCTGGTGCCCTAACACCTCCTCCTCCGCCTCTTCCTGGTGGTATTCCTTGTAATGGAGGCACGACTGGTCAAGAGTGTAGTGATAACCCCGGTAGACCTGAAGCTGGTGTTCCTGATGAGTGTACGGAACCATCACGGACAGACAAATGCGCAACCATTAGTGATATCACTAAAGGCAATTGTCCTGATGGAACTGGTCCCTCTTGTTCTCCAACCAGACGAACAGAACAGGGTCCTCAAGGTGAACGAGGCTCTACTGGTACTGCTGGTCCAGCTGCTTCCCCTGGTACTTGTACTGGTGCTGACGGTAGTACTAGCAGTACTTGTTCGAGTACTGCTGGTGGTTCATCTGGTGGTGGTGATGGTAATAATCAACTTCCCGCGGAAGCATCTGCACCATCTGGAACACCAAAACAACCTGCCGGAAGTAATCCTGAGCAAGGTTCTCAACGTACTTCAGGTGAACCTGGTACTGAAGCTTCTGATTCTCACGGTAAAGGAGCTGCAGCTGCTGGTGCCGGTTCTGGTGCTGTTGCCTCTGAGGGGAGTGGTAGTGTGCCTGCAGGTGCCCCGCAATCTGAAGAGAGTGGAAGAAGTGAAAATGGAGCAGCGACTCCACGTTCTCCTACCACTTCAGACACAGAAGGTGGCAGTGGTTCCAGTGCTGCAACGAATGAGCACGAACGTACATCTGCAGAGGGTGAAACAACAGGCACCCAAGAAGGAAATGTGGGAAATACAGATACAACCACCTCCACCACCACCACAACAACAACAACACTTCCTCCTGAACTCTCAAACAACAAGAAGGGTGATGCAGACAGCAGCAGCAGTATCATCAGTTCTGTGTGGGTGCGTGTACCACTACTGATTGTGGTTACACTGGCCTGTATTCTTGTGTGCTGATTGACTGGTGGTGGTAGTGGTGTGACTCAGGTCATCCTTTGTTTTCTTTTCTTTTTTGCATACATCCCTACAGTCTAACTATTTTTCCACCTGTTGGGAGTTTTCTTCTTTTTTGCTTTATTAATGTTAATGTGTTTTGTGTCTTTTTGCTCTCTGTGTGTTTATCCTATAATAATTATTATTGCTACTCCATTGTGTGTGTTGGGCTCTTGTGTGAGTTTTCGTTTGCATTCTGGTGATTGCTTTGCTTTGACCAATGAAATTAAAAGAAAGTGAAAAACGGAACATGAATACTCGTAATTGCTTTTGGACCGTTTAGAATGAGTTGTTCTTTGTTCGTGTACTTGGAAAACCTATAATTCATTTTCTTTTTTTTTGCAGTTGGATTCCTTGAGTGTTGTGCTTTCTGTGGTAGCCGTATGAATATGGATGTCTTTTTTTTTCTTCTTGACTGAGTTTACTTTGCTGTTTTAGTTTCTGTAACTGCTGTATTTTTTTTTTATTTTACATTATTGTGTGCCTTTGTGTTGCTGTGTTTGGATTACATTTTTTATTTCTCATATTGTTTTTCTGTTATCTAGTTTATTGCTTTTAAGCGAAACCCACAATCACTATTTTGACTAAGAGGGAAACGATGCGCCGCATGCTGTGTTTACTGGTTCTTATGTTGTACTGCGTCTATGGAGGCGTGATGGCTAATCACCTTCAACGTAAACCTCCACTTTTCACTGAAGATCAAGCTGCTGGGTATGGGATTGGTCGTGTGTATGGTGTTCATCCTAGTTCTGGTCCAATTACTGGTGTTCCTCCAGTTGGGTCTACTGGAGCTATTCCTGGTGTTCCTGGTGCTATCCCCGCTGTTCGACCCGGTATTGTTGGTGCTGGAGCTCCTGGAGTAAAGGTTCCTGGTTCTCTCCCGTCTGGTACTGGTGCTCCCCCTGGTGTTTCTGCTGTTGATCAAGGCTATAAACCGGGTAAACCCAGTGGTGAAAGTCCGGCGAAAAATCACCAACAACATCCTGGTGTTGGTGTGCCTGGAAAGGTTAATGTTACTCTTGCGACACAGTTGGGTATCTCACCTGGTACAGGTCTTTCTGACCCTACTGCAGAAAAAGTTGGTGTCTCTGGTTTCAAGAATGACGTTACACCGGATCCTGGTACTGCTTTGAATAAGTGTCTCAAAACTTCTAATAAAAGTGGCACTGTTATTGGTGGAGTCCCTGGTGCTGACGGTGTTCCCTGTGTTCCTGGTGTTCCTGGAAATGCAAGTGGAAAGTCCGTTGCTCTTGGTGCCGGTAAAATAACTGGTGCTCCTACTCCCGATCCTGCTGGAGGTGTTGACGCTCATCCTACTCCCGGTGTTGACCCCAAACTCGTTAAGTCTGTTAATTTAACTGCCCAGTCACAACCTGATGGTGGTGTTGGTGGACGTCCGAATGTTAATGGTAAGCCAGGCGTTGGAGCTGACCTTAAACATGGTGTTGGTCTTAATTCCAGTCATCGTGATACTGCTCCTGAGGTTCCCTTTAATCCTCCTCCCGCAACCTCTGCTGGTAATTCTTCTGAATATCCTGGTGTGCCTGAAGCTGCTATTAATATTGGCAATGGCAGCAGTGAAGCGGGTCGTGTTCGTTTTTCTCGTCCTGTTACTCATGCCACGGATGCTCATTCCCAGAGTAATACAGACTCCTCAGATACTGCAAGCACTCAAAGTGAAGCGAATGGTCATCAGGCAGAGAATACTGCAACACCTGCACAGATTGAATCACCAAAGAACACCCCCACTACACCCACTAAGGTGACATCACCCGCAATACCAACAATACTGCAACCTCCTATGCCTGCAAAGAGCGAGACCAAACCACCCAAGAAGCGTAAGGCAGACAGCAGCAGTGTCAGTCCTGTGTGGGTACGTGTGCCACTAATGATTCTGGCTGTGTTGTTCTCCGCTACCGTGTACTGAACGGTGGGACTCACTTGAGGACAAAATAATAATAATGGTTATACTAACATAATCATAATTGCGTATATACCCCATGGGTGAAAAAACTAATAATCTGTTTACCAGCTTTCTCTTTTAATTCGAATAACTTTTACTTTTGTGTGTGTGTTCTTTTTCTTATAATTCCATTACTTGCTTTCCCCGTTGTGTGTGTTTGCAGAAAACTGGGCTGTTCTGTTCACTGACGGTATACATCTCTTGCTAGTACACACAGATGTGTGTGTGCAGTAATTTAATATATATAGAGTCATGGGGTATTGTGTGTGTGTTTGGCTCTCTCTCTTATTTGGGTATTGTGTGTGGTGTTTTCTTTTCTTTTCTATTAATGGGTACATATCATTCAAGCGGAATATTCCTTGGTGTTGCTTTACTCTGCAGTTGATGCTTCTCTCTCTCTCTCTCTTTTCCACTGTGTGTATTTGTGCCCTGCATCCACTCACTATGTGTGTCCCCTTCTCACTTCATTTTCTTTCTTTCTTTCTTTTCCTTACTCCCTGTGTTGATGTGTGAACTCAAGTGTCGAGAACAACAAGAAGAGTGATGTTGTACATCTTTCACACGGTGACCATTGCTGTTTTTGGTGGTGTCTGTGGATATTGGTGTTGTGTGTGGTGTTGGTGAAAACACTCACGATGCTGCGGTGGTCGTTATTGGTGATGTTCCTTGAGCTGTACGGTGTGCCTCTCACTCTGCTGCTTTGATGAGATCCTACTGCCATGAAGAAGAGCCGTCTGTGGCCCCATACAGGCTTATAATGGTGGACACTCCTGCTGCCTATACGTGGTGGAGGATGAAGAGGTGTACGGGCTGATGCTAGAAGCAGTCACAGTGGAGAGAAGTATGTGAGCGCACAGAGGGAGAAACAAATGATAATAGACACATTCATATTCTTAATTGCATTTTAGTTCAAGTATAATGGTAGCTGTCTCGTTTGTGTGTTTGATTATTTACTTAATCGTGCTCCTGGTTTTCTTTTTGTTTTTTCTTGTTTTACTTTGGCATAGTATTTGATTTCACCTTAATTCTTGTTTTTATTGTGATTTTATGTTTGTCTGCTGTTTTTGATTTGTTTTTTTTTTTTGGTTTGTGTGACTAGTGTATTCTCCGTTTTTTCCCCTTTCTTGCAGATAATTTATCCAAGTAAAGAAAAATTGTTTTTTGCCCTACTGATGCTGTGTCGTACGTTTTTTTCTATAACTTTCTTGCTTAGCATTGCTTGTGTGGTGACTGCGACAGGCCCTCAAGCTGCACCTGGTGCTCCAGGGTCTAACGGGAATCTGGCTGTTTCATCTTCTACGTCCTCTACTTGTCGTACTGCCGGTGGAACTACTACTGGCGAAAATTGTGCTCCTGGTACTACAGGTTTATCTCCTGGAACACGTAGTGAACCAGGTGCGACTCAAACTGCAGTTGGTAACGATGGACGTGTGGAACAGCAGGAAACTCCAACGAATACTCTGACGGAGAACACGGAATCTCAAGGTAGTGAAGACCAAAAGAACGGGATGAAAGATGTATCTCCAGGGGATGGTGGTAGCGGTAGGAAACCTACTCAACCAGAAGTTGATGGACAGGGGCAATCGCAACAAATCACCCAACAAAACGTTTCTGGTACAACAACATCGCCAGGAAGCACTACAAAGGATAACACCCCCACACACAAGGGAGATGAAGGTAAACAAAACAGTGATAAAACAGCTGAAACAGAATCCACAACCCAAGCAGATGCGCAGCATCAAGAACATACTGAACCACAATCCTCTGGTACTGATGCTTCTGGGACTCCTGCAACACCTTCACAAGACGTTGCAAACCCAGAAGGTGAATCATCCATTAATGAGGAATCAAACACCACCACCACAACAACAACAACACTTCCTCCTAAGATTGCAAACAACAAGAAGGGTGATGCAGACAGCAGCAGTATCAGCAGTTCTGTGTGGGTGCGTGTACCACTACTGATTGTGGTTACACTGGCCTGTATTCTTGTGTGCTGATTGTAGTAGTGGTGGTGGTGGTGTGTCTCAGGTCATCCTTTGTTTTCTTTTCTTTTTTTTTTTGCATGCATCCCTACAGTCTAACTAATCTTCCACCTGTTAGGATTTTCTTTTTTTTTTTTTTGTTTCTTAATGTTAATGTGTTTTGTGTGTTTATCCTATAATAATTATTGCTACTCCATTGTGTGTGTGTGTGTTCTTGGAGAATCTCTCTGTGTGTGCACCTTTTGCTTGCAGTGTGATGATAATGATGAACTCCTTTTTGCTGTGAGAGGGAAAAAAGAAATAATAATAACAGATGAATTTATATTTATAATTGCGTATACACACACATATATAGACTTACATCCATAGTTGGTGTATATTTCTGTGTTTACTTTGTAAGTTGGGCTCAGTGTTTAATATCTGTTTCTTTTTTTTTTGTTTGCTTTTAGGTTTTGTTGAGGTGCATCTTCTGTGTTGTGGCCCTGCGAAATGTTTTTGTGCTTTTCTTCGTCCAGAAGGAATGAATAATAACTGTTAAACATTTGTATTTATAATTAAATGTTAACTCAAGAGTTCCCACAGTGTTCTGATTTGTGTGTTTGATTATGCTGTGGGTATTTTTAATTTTTTTTAGTTTTTGATTGGGTGCTCTTTTTGTGGTGCCTGTTGATATTTATGTTGATGATGTTGTTTTGTATGACTATTTGTTTTTGTTTTTGTTCTCTCTGTTACTGTCGGGGAATGTGTTTGTGGTTATTTTACGTTCTGTTTGTTCTCTTTTTCTTTTTTTTTCCTTGTGCAGCTCAGATACCCTAAATAAAGAAAAGAACTGCTGCCGTGATGTTTCTTCACCGTGTGTTGTATGTTGTGACGTTACTTGTGAGCATTATCTCTTTATGTGTGGCGGCTGATACTTCTGAACCGTCTTCAGGTGAAGTTGTTGATGGTGCTAGTTGCAGTCCTGGTGATAGTGAACCTGAAAAGTGTGCTAAATCTGCTGAAGGTGACCCTGGTCCTGCTGGCAAGGCAGGTAAACTGGGTCCTAATGGTGAAAAAGGCGAAGACCCTGTTGATTCTGACAGTATCAGAGGAGATCCAGGTGTCTCTCATGGTCAAACCATTGTTTCTCAGTCTCCACTACAACCTTCTGGTGCTCTACCAACGTCAGCTTCAACCGGGAATTTGGTTACTCCTGGTTCTGCTAGTTCTAGTAGTGATGTTATCAGTGGACCAGGTAAAGATTCTGATACTGGTGCACCAGGTGAAGATCAACATGAACCCGGGGACATTGCTGCTTCTGGTGAACATGGAACTGGTGGTAAGTCTGCTGCTCCTGCACCTGCTGCTGTGGATATTGCTACGCCTGCAGTTAACGGTGAACCAGGAAACAACGACAACAGTGCATCCAATGAAAGTAAAGAAAACACGAGTGATATCGTCACGTCATCTTCTTCCAGCAGTACAGAGTCACAAAGCGAAGGAGCATCTGAAACCACAACGACGGGAAATGACACCACACCTGCAGAGAGTGAATCATTAAACAACCAAAATGAGGGAGATAATTCAGAAACCACTACCACTACCACCACCACAACAACAACAACAACATTTCCTCCTGAACTCACAAACAACAAGAAGGGTGATGCAGACAGCAGCAGCAGTATCAGCAGTTCTGTGTGGGTGCGTGTACCACTACTGATTGTGGTTACACTGTCCTGTATTCTTGTGTGCTGATTGTGATTGTGGTGGTGGTGGTGACTCAGGTCATCCTTTGTTTTCTTTTTCTTTTTCTTTTTGCATGCATCCCTACAGTCTAACTAATCTTCCACCTGTTAGGATTTTCTTTTTTTTTTTTTTGTTTCTTAATGTTATTGTGTGTGTGTGTGTGTTTTTGCTCTCTCTGTGTGTTTATCCTATAATTATTATTGCTACTCCATTGTATGTGTGTTTTTGGGCTACTTAGTGAGTTTTCTTTTGCATTCTGGTGATTGGTTTGCTTTGACCAAGGAAATTAAAAGAAAGTAATCAACGAAAGATAAATACTCGTAATTGCTTTTGGACCGTTTAGAATGAGTTGTTCTTTATTCATGTTCTTGGAAAACCTATAATTCTTTTTTTTTTCAGTTGGATTCCTTGAGTGGTGTGCTTTATGTGGTAGCCATGTGAATATGGTTCCCCTCTTATTTATAATATTACCGAGTTTTCTTAGGTGATATGTTTTCTGTTACTGGTTTGGTTTTTATTTTTACATTATTGTGTTTTTTTTTTTTGTGTTACTGTGTTTTGATTACATTTTTAATCTCTCATATTGTATTTCTGTTATCTAGTCCATTGTTTTTAAGCGATACCCACTATCACTATTATGACTATGAGGGAAATGATGCACCGCGTGGTGTGTTTACTGGTTCTCATGTTGTGCTGCGCCTATGGGTGTGTTTCGGCTGATCCATCCAAAGCTACAACTCCAACTGGCCGTCAACAAAACCCCTTTCAACACCTTGATGGAACTGGTGTTGTTGGTGGCCTTGGTACTAGGCTCGTTGAACCACATGAGGCTCGTATTGTTGTGGGTCAAAATAAGCCCCAATGTCCTGATCCTCTTGCGGGGGAGAATAAGGTTCCTTGTGTTGCCGCTATTCCGGGTCGTGGGAATCCTCCAGAGTCTGTTGTTCGTGATGTTGCTAAACGAGCTAATGTTACTGAGGCTGCAAAACAGGCGAAGGATCCAGGTGCTGCTGCTAAACAGGTTACAGGTACTGGTGTTGGTACTGGATATCCTGGTGATGCGGATTCTCATGGTGGAGCTCTTAAGACTGAACGTGATGCTGATCCTGTTCTTAAGACCGATGAAGAAGTTGTGAATGCTAGAAGTGGTGTTTCCCCAACCGGTGTGACCGACACCAGTAAAGCATCTCTTCTATCACCTGATCCTTCTCTTCGTAATCGCAGTAATGCCAAAGTTGAGAATACTGACCCTGCTGCCGCAGCAGCCCCAGGGTATCCCAAAGGTGTTCCCTTTCCTCCCCAACAAGCAGGTGTGCCTGGGGCTGCTCATCTGGGTCCACAACCAAAAGATGGTGTTAGTGTTCCCACTATATCGCCTGTTTCGAATACTTCAAATGGTCAACCGAAATTTCCCGGTGTAGCTCCTAACGTTACACCTGCTGATCCCACTACTCCCCCTGTACTCCAGCGTACCGCTGAATACGGTAATCCAGAATATCCTGGTGTGCATAATAAACTTCTTGTTGGTGACGGTGGAACTCCTACTGTTGCAATTAATCGTGGTCCTGCTCGTCCTCCTCGTGCAGATGTTGTTGTTTCCGAGAGTCATGAAGAAGTGTCAGTTCCTACGAATACGCATCATAAAGAGAATGATAATCAGGAAAGGAATGCTGCGGCACCTGTACAACGTGAATCAGCAGCGAGCACTCGCAATACACCCACTAAGGTGACGCCACCCACAATGCCAACAATACTACAACCTCCTATGCCTGCAAAGAGCGAGACCAAACCACCCAAGAAGAGTAAAGCAGACAGCAGCAGTATCAGTTCTGTGTGGGTACGTGTGCCACTACTGATTGTGGTCGTGTTCGTCTCCGCTACAGTGTATTGAACAGTGGGACTCATCTGAGGTCAAATAATAATAATAATGGTGGTACTAACATAATCATAATTGCGTACATCCCTCATGGGTGAATGAATGAACTAATAATCTGTTTACCAGCTTTCTTTTTTAATTCGAATTTCTTTTCACTTTTACTTTTATGTGTGTGTGTTATTTTCCTAATAATTCCATTACTTGCTTTTCCGTTGTGTGTATGCAGAAAACTGGGCTTTTCTGCTCACTGACGGTATACATCTCTTGCTAGTATACACAGATGTGTGTGTGCAGTAATTTAATACATAAACTAGAGCCATGGAGTATTGTGTGTGTGTGTTTGGCTCTCTCTTATTTGGGTATTGTGGGGTGTTCTCTTTTTTTTTCTATTAATGGATACATATCATTACAAGCGGGATATTCTTTTTGTTGCTTTACTGTGCTGTTGCTTCCCCCTGTTCCACTGTGAGTATTTGTTGCATTGTTGTATGTTTGTTTGTTTCTATTTTAATTTTTTTTCCTTCTTTTCCTCTATCTCTTTCTTGTATCAGTCTATTGAAATAATCAACAACAATGACAAAGACTGTAATGGTGAGGTGCTACCTGCTCTGTTTACTAACTCTTGCACTGTGTTGTGCTTGTGGGTTAGTATGGGCTGATAGTCCTAAAGCTTCTGATTCCCTTATTAAACCTTCCACTATTGGTGTTCCTCTTCTTGTTCGTCGTGCTATTGCTGCTTTTGTTATCCCCGATGGTGAGGATGCTTGTGATGTTAAGAAGGATTTGGGACTGGAAGATGATGGTGATGAAGTTGAGGAGGAGAATGGTCATGAGGCTCCTGTTACTTCAAATTCTTCCAGTGGCCATACAACCACTGGTACAGGCGGATCAGGTGGTGAAGGTGGGAGAGATGATGAGGGACGAAGGACAAAGAATGCGGACCAAAATATAAGAGCAGAAATCAGCGGCTTACCTGAAAACTCAAGGAATAAAGAACAAGGAGATACCGCTATTGCAACCGCATCTGTTTCTGCAGAACAGTCAGTAACAGATCCAGTTGGAACAGATGGACACAGTGGACAGAACCAAAAACTGCCTGAACCTTCATCAAATAAAGGCGTGCATGGAACTCAAGAAGACACGCAATCGCCGGAAGAAAAGAAGGAAGCCAAAGACACAAAAGATGCACAAAGCCGAGAGAACACAGACTCAACAGGATCAAGTGATAATGAAGGGAAAGAGACATCTGGTAATGCATCTCAGAGTTCACCTGAGAATTCTTCCAACACTTCACCCTCACAGGAAGCAACTGTTCATCAAACTACAAAGGAATCCAAAGATACTCCCAATAAACAAGGTCCTGCAGCTACTAGTGGTGAACATTCTAATGACCCTTCTGGCGGAGATGCTGCTTCTCCCAATACATCTCCGACACCTGCTGATGGCAGCAGCAGTGCACCTGCACGTAACGGTCAACTAGACGGTGCACCACCACAACCTTCTTCTCCTTCTCCAACCAATTCAGCCACAGAGAGCACCAGTGGATCTAATGCTGCGAATACTGAGAACGGGACTTCATCTGCAGAGAGTGAGGCAACAAGTAACCCAAGTGATGCAGATAATACAGATACCACCACCACCACCACAACAACAACAACAACAACAACACTTCCTCCTGAGACTGCAAACAACAAGAAGGTTGATGCAGACAGCAGCAGCAGTATCAGCAGTTCTGTGTGGGCGCGTGTACCACTACTGATTGTGGTTACACTGGCCTGTATTCTTGTGTGCTGATTGTAGTGGTGGTGGTGGTGATGGTGTGACTCTGGTCATCCTTTGTTTTCTCTTTTCTTTTTTTGCATGCATCCACACTACAATCTAACTAATCCTTCACCTGTTAGGATTTTCTTTTTCTTTTTTGTTTCTTAATGTTAATGTGTGTTTTGTGTGTTTTTGCTCTCTGTGTTTATCCTATAATTATTATTATTGCTACTCCATTGTGTGTGTGTGTGTTCTTGGAGACTCTCTCTGTGTGTGTGCACCTGGGCTTGTACTGTGATAATAATGATGAACTGCCTTTTTGCAGGGGAGGAAAAGTAAATGATAATAACAGATGAATTTATATTTATAATTGCGTATATATACACATATAGACTTACACCCATAGTTGGTGTATTTCTTTGTGTTTACTGGTAAGTTGGGCTAATGGTTAATATCTGTTTGTTTGTTTATGATTTGCTGAGGGCGTTGTGTGATTTGCCCTGCAGTATTTTGTTGATCTGCTGTGTGCTGAGTAAGGAAAAAGAGTAACAGATACATCTTTGATCATGAGTGCGTATGCGTTGCCAAGCTTATCCATAGAAACGTATTAGTGTGCTTTTTGGTTCAGGTCACTGTGTTCTGGGATTCTTTTTTTCTCCTTTATTGATTGGGAGTTTTTTTTTTAAATACTGGGTAATATTTGTTATGTTCCTTTAATTAGATTTCATCTAGGTGATTCTTCTGGATTTGTCATTGATTACCTTTTCTTTAATTCTTCTGTGCTTATTTTTTTGTTTTGACTTTCTCTCTTTCTCTTCTTATTTCTGTGGCCAAGTAAACTCAGAGTGTATTTTTACTTTTTATAACAATGATGGTGCGCCGTGTGTTGTTTTTTCTTGCTTTGCTTTTCTGTGTTGAGTGTCTCTGTATGGCAGCTGCAGAGGCCCAACCTGAACCTGAGAGTGTTTCCACTTGCAAAGACGGTGATAGTAGTGGTAGTTGTCCTGCTGCTGGTGCTCCTCGTCCTGCTGCAACACCACCTGGTGATGTTAACGCTTGTCCTCCAGGAAAGAGTGATCCCACGTGTACTCCTAGCGTTAGTAAACCTGAAGTTGCTAGTCCTGATGATTGTGCGGACTCTTCTGGGGCGGATAGTTGCCGTAAGACGGATCTCGACGCTCAAGAGCATTGCCCTTCTGGTGAGTCTGGTTGTAAAAACGAACCACAAGACGCGGCTCTTGCTAAATCAAATGAAAACAGTGGAATTAATGGTAGCGAACGTCAAGGTCTCACTGGTCAGAGTCATCCTGTAACTGACCAGGGTTCTCATACTGATGCAGGACAAGAGGATCGTGCCAACCCAAGTGTTGCTGTTGTTACTCCTGCTGAACCAGAAACTCGGGATACTCAAAGTAGAAACGGTTCACAAGACGCTGCTTCTTCTCCCGCAAGGGGTACTGGCGGTGCTCCTGCCGCTGACGGTCAAACTGGAAGCAATGTGGTCAGTACAACCGAAGAAGGTGAATCTAAACAGGGAAGTGAAACAGAACAACCTTCTTCTTCCAACACTTCGGCCACAGGGAGTGATGTTGGTTCTAATGCTGCTACGACTGAGAATGGCACTTCATCTGCAGAGAGTGAATCACCAAGTATTCAAGAAAGTGCGGGAAATACAGATACAGACACAACAACAACAACAACAACAACAACACTTCCTCCTGAACTCACAAACAACAAGAAGGGTGATGCAGACAGCAGCAGCAGTATCAGCAGTTCTGTGTGGGTGCGTGTGCCACTACTGATTGTGGTTACACTGTCCTGTATTCTT
>NW_021639904.1:56225-62501 GCF_002087225.1 Trypanosoma theileri
TTAATGTTAATGTGTTTTGTGTGTGTTTTTGCTCTCTGTGTGTTTATCCTATAATTATTATTATTGCTACTCCATTGTGTGTGTGTGTTCTTGGAAATTCTCTGTGTGTGCACCTGGGCTTGCACTGTGATAATGATGAACTGTTTTTTGCAGTGGAGGAAGAGAAAGGAAATAATACTAACAGATTAATTTATAATTGCGTATATACACATATATAGACTTACACCCATGGTTGGTGTGTATTTCTATGTTTACTGGGTAAATTGGGCTAATGGTTAATATGTTTTTCTTTGCTTGATGATTTTGCTGGATCGCTTAGCCTTTTTTTGAAATATTTGTGAGTGTGGGCTTTTTTTGTTTTTTTTACTCTTACTGAGGTTATTGCGCTGTATTGCATTCTTTAACTGGTAGGTGTATACTTTCACAATGTGAGTTTCCATAGTGGTAATCGATTTGTGTGTCCTAACATGTTTGATTCTTCATTTATTATTTTCTTTTTTTACTTTTTGATTGTCTTTCTTTCTAGATTAGTGTTTTTACGCAAACCAAACTATTGTCTCTCTCATGATGATGATGATGATGGGCCGTGTGATGTGTGTGTTGGCCGTTGTGCTGTGCTGTGCCTGCGGGTATACCATGGCGGCTGCTGCTGCTGTTGATAATGACAGTCCCAGTGGCCGTGGTGTATCCCGTGGGGCTGTGGAGGTGTCGTGCGGGGCCGGCGGTGCGCTGCGTGTACGCCCCGCTGCTGAGAGCGAGTGGCTTACATGCGGTGCGGGCAGCCGTGTGTCTGCATGTGGGAAGTACGCAGACCTCTGCCGCCAGCGTACCGCAAGAGCAGCAACAAGAACAACGACAAGGACAGCAGTCACTGCTAGTGAAGGGAAAACTAAGCCGTACGCAGGTGAAGATAAGGCTGGAAGTCATTGGGAATGGGATGGTTTTCCTTTTCTTTCAGAAGACGACGAGAAAGAGAAGGCCAATTGGGAGAAGTGTAATAAGTCCGAAACACGTGAAGTTCCTGAAGTGAAATGTTCGATTTGGAAAGAATTTAGGAAGGAGACTTCCAGTCAACCAATCACCGTTAACCGTCGTGAACCACATACACAACAGCAAGAACAACTAGTACAGAATCATGAACTCATACCTAATCAGCGGGAGGGCCTAACGAATGGGGACCATCCTGAGCAAGATAACAGTGTGGTGGTTTCCCCTGGGGTGTCTGCAGAACGGAAAGAAGAGTTAACTCTTGTCCCAGCTCCAGAGCCTTCACCTACGAAAGCTGCAGAACCACAGAGTACACCAGAAGGTACACCAGAATCAGAAAGAACTGAAAATCCACCAACAGGGGAACACACAACTGAAGAGGTTGATACCAATCAAACAAACCCACAAACACAGTCTGAAAGTGCCCCAACAAGTTCAGAAGAAACAAATACCACTACTCCACCGAGCTCCGAGAACACTACCACAGAAGCACCAACTGAAACACCATCTCCTGTACCCAATCCAGAGATCAACACTATTGCCTCCACTGTGCAGAAGAATAAGGGTAACGTTGACAGCAGTCTCAGTCCTGTGTGGGTGCGCACTGCAGCACCGCTACTGATTGTGGCTATGTTGTTCTCCATTACTGTGTACTAAACGGTGGGACTCATCTGAGGTCGAATAATAATAATGGTTAATACTAACATTATCACAATTGCGTACATCCCTCATGGGTGAATGAATTAATAATCTGTTTATCAGCTTTATCTTTTAATTCGAATATCTTTTCTTTTACTTTTATGTGTGTGTGTGTTCTTTTTCTTATTAATTCCATTACTTGCTTTTCCCGTTGTGTGTGTTTGCAGAAAACTGGGCTGTTCTGCTCACTGACGGTATACATCTCTTGCTAGTACACACAGATATGTGCAGTAATTTTATATATAAACTAGAGCCATGGAGTATTGTGTGTGTGTGTGTTTGGCTCTCTCTCTTATTTGGGTATTGTGGGGTGTTCTCTTTTTTTTTCTAATATTGGATACATATTATCATTACAAGCTGTATATTCCTTTTTGTTACTTACTGTGCTGTTGATTCTCTCTCTCTCTATCCCACTGTGAGTATTTGTTGTATTGGTGTACGTTTGTGTGTTTCTCTCAATTTTTTTTCTTCTGTACGTCTTTCTTCCTTGTATCAGTCTATTGCAGTAAAACACAACAATGACAAAGGCTGTAATGGTGAGGTGTTATCTGCTCTGTTTATTAACTCTTGCACTGTGTTGTGCCTGTGGGTTAGTATGGGCTGATAGTCCTAAAGCTTCTGATGCCCTTATTAAAGCTTCTACTATTGGTGTTCCTTCTCTTGTGCGTCGTGCCGTTACTGCGTTTATTATCTGTGCTGGTGATGAAAAGGAAGGTGATGTTGATTGTCAATGTGTGAAGGAAGAACACAATGGTGGGGATACGGAACATGGTTCTGCGCATGGAGATGGTGCTGCTGGTTCGAATTCATCCTTGGACAACAATTCCAGTATTCCTGGTGGTCCAGAGAGTGGTTCAGACCCAAAGCAGGTAGGTGGTGGAATTCAACGAGAATTGGAAAGTGAAAACGCAGGTCAATTAATAGGCACAAAAGGTGAACACGATCAAGTTTCTGCACCGCCTCCTGCCCTTTCAGATAACCTAGCCCAAAGTGCTGGCGGTGTGAATAATCTGGATTCCCAAGTTAACAAGGGCGATAATGGTGAGAAACAAAGTGATAATGAAAGGAGGGAATTTTCACAAACAAGTACCATCAAACCTATACAGGGTGAAAATGCAAAAGAGGAACTAAATAAAAAACCTGAAGTAACACCTGTTGCTCAATCTCCCAGTGATCCCAATGGATATTCTGAAGTCCTACAGACCCCAAGTCCGCAGGCACAGGAAACATCGTCTGGGAACACACAAGGGGTTCAAGAAAAGGAGCACAACGCTCAGAGTAATACTGCTAACACTGACAATTCCACTCTACCAAGTAATGAGGAATCAACCACCACCACCACAACAACAACAACAACACTTCCTCCTGAACTCACAAACAACAAGAAGGGTGATGCAGACAGCAGCAGCAGTATCAGCAGTTCTGTGTGGGTGCGTGTACCACTACTGATTGTGGTTACACTGGCCTGTATTCTTGTGTGCTGATTGTGGTGGTGTGGTGGTGTGACTCAAGTCATCCTTTGTTTTCTTTTTTTCTTTTTTTTGCATGCAATCCCTACACTCTAACTAATTTTCCACCTGTTGGGATTTATCTTCTTTTTTTTGTTTC
This sequence comes from Trypanosoma theileri, assembly GCF_002087225.1. Taxonomy (NCBI): domain Eukaryota; phylum Euglenozoa; class Kinetoplastea; order Trypanosomatida; family Trypanosomatidae; genus Trypanosoma; species Trypanosoma theileri. The sequence continues at coordinate 59,520 of NW_021639904.1, forward strand.
TTAATGTTAATGTGTGTTTTGTGTGTTTTTGTTCTCTATGCGTTTATCCTATAACAATTATTATTGCTACTCCATTGTCTATGTGTGTGTGTTCTTGGAGACTCTCCGTGAGTGTGCCTGGGCTTGCACTGTGATAATAATGATGATGAACTGCTTTTTTGCAGTGTGGAAATAAAGAAATAATAATAACAGATGAATTTATATTTATAATTGCGTATATACACACATATAGACTTACACCCATAGTTGGTGTATATTTCTGTGTTTACTGGGTAAATTGGGCTAATTTGTAATATCTGTTTATTTGCTTGTGGTTTGCTTCTGCGTTGTGTGTGCTTTGCCCTGCACCGTTGTGGTGATATGTTTTCTGAAGAAACAAAAAAGAATAACAGATACACTTGTACTCATAATTGCATATGAATTCAAACATAACCGAGTTTCTCTTTGATTTTGTTGTTTAGTGGGGGTCGATGTTTTTCCATTTAATTTCTTTTTTTTTTCAGTTTGCTTGTGGTTCTTTGAGTGGTGTCCCTTTATTGGAATCTTTATTCTTCGTAATGATTGTTGTCATGTTTGTTGTGTGGTTGTGTGAGTTATTTTTTTTTACGCCGTATTTCTTTGTTTAACTATTTGTCTACGATGACTTTTTTCTCCCTTGTTATGTATTTCTTTGACAAGTTTAGCTGCCAAAAAGAAAAGATAAGTCTTGTCATGATGCTGCGACGCGTGTTTTGTTTTCTGGTTTTGCTTCTTAGCATTACCTGTGTGTGTGTAGCGAAAGAAGAGACTGAAGAAGAGGCACCTGCTCATGATCCTCTTTCTAATCCACTAACACCTTCGGGTGATCTTCCTTTTGGTTCTCCAGGTTCTTGTCCTGGTGGTGCTGATGCTGCTAGTAGTGCTGGTTGCCCTACTGAGAGTGCTGAAAAATCTTGTCCTCCTGATTCTTCTGGTTCTGCCGGTACTCAACCTCAATGTATTGAACATACAGCAAAGGTACAGGTTCCACCTGGACCGAAGACACCTGTTGATGATACTAAAGGTGACACTGGTCGTCAAGGGTCTGTAGGTGAAAGGGGTTCTGCAGGGTCTAAGGGTGATTCTTCTACTTGTTCTGCTACTGGTGCTGCTTCTACTAGCGCTACTGGCGGCATTTGCACTTCTGGTACTGCTGGTGCCCTTTCAGGTGATCGTGGTGAGGTGCACACACAACTTCCACAAATACAAAGTTCCCAACATGAACTTCAATCTCACGTTGTCAACGTTGCGGAGGAACAGCAACGACAGGGACACCTGGAATCTACCAAAGGGGAACAACCACAGTTAACGAGTCAAACCAAAACACGTGAATCTTCTCCAGATCAAGTCACCGATTCTACACTGGAAGACGGTAGGAAGCCCCTACCCCACAACGACTCTCAATCACAAACAGGGTCACCTGATCAAGAGAACACAGAGACCACAAAAACAACAACGCCAGAAAAAGTAGAAGGGCAAGAAATATCACATGGTCAAACTCCTAATACAGATGACAGTTCACACAGCACTTCACCTAGAGATGATGCTCAGAATAATCACGATGAAAGTGAAACTAATGTTGTTGCAAACCCTACAGAAGGTGAATCAACCAGTAATGAGGAATCAACCTCAACCACCACCACCACCACAACAACAACAACAACAACACTTCCTCCTTTGCCTGCAAACAACAAGAAGGGTGATGCAGACAGCAGCAGCAGTATCAGCAGTTCTGTGTGGGTGCGTGTACCACTACTGATTGTGGTTACACTGGCCTGTATTCTTGTGTGCTGATTGTGCAGTGGTGCTGCAGTGACTCAGGTCATCCTTTGTTTTCTTTTCTTTTTTGCATTCCCTACAGTCCAACTAATCTTCCACCTGTTGGGATTATCTCTTTCTTTTTTTGTTTCTTAATGTTAATATGTTTTGTGTGTTTTTGCTCTCTCTCTATGTTTATCCTATAACTATTATTATTGCTACTCCATTGTGTGTGTGTGTTTTTCGAGACTCTCTGTGTGTGCCTGGGCTTGCACTGTGATGATGATGAACTGCTTTTTGCAGTGAAGGAAAAGAAATAATAATAACAGATACATATTTGTGTTTATAATTGCGTATACACACATATATGGACTTACACCCATAGTTGTTGTATTTCTATGTGTTTACTGTGTAAATTGGGCTAATGTTTAATATGTGTTTCTTTGTTTTGGTGCTCGTGGGTCATTGTGTGCTTTTGCCCTGCACGGTTTTTGGTAATCTGTTTTATAAGAGCAAAGGAACAAATAGTAGTTAATACAATTTGTATTCGTAATTACTTGAACAAATCATCATACTCAGTGGTCTGTGAGTTATTTTGTGCGTTTGGTCCTCTTCTTAATTTGTGTTTTTTTTTTCGCTTTCTTTGCTTGGGCGCTGTGTCCTTTCTCCTGTATTGTTGTGTGTTGGAGTGTTTTGTGTGGAGAGAAAATAATAAGGAATACATAAGTATATTTGTAATTGTGCTAGGTCCTACAGGAAGTGGCATTTTGATTTATTTCTGTGCTTTATGATTCTGATGGTCGTTCTCTTTAATTTTTTTTTTTCTTTTGAGGGGTAATTGGGATTTTCTGTTTGTTATTGGGTACTGTGTGCGTTTTTACTTTAATTTGGGTATTATCTGAGTTATGATTGCACGTTTTTTTTCATGCGTGTGTTTCTGCTGTAATTATTGAGTGTTCTTTGATTTGGTGTGTGTTTTTTTTATTTTCTTGTGTACATTAATTCAGTTTGTTTCTGGTTTTTCTATCTGTTTTTGGTTTTTTCCTGTAAGCGATTGAAGTAAGACTACTACACGAAGTATTGTAATAATGATGATGCGCTACGTGCTGTGTATCCTCGCTCTCCTGCTCTCATGTGCGTGTGTGCACGTCCTCGCTGAAGAAGTGCCTGCCGCCGATCTTTCCGACCAAGTCCCTGATACGGAGA
>NW_021639904.1:62506-64273 GCF_002087225.1 Trypanosoma theileri
TGCTGCTCAAGAGCTTAACACCCACGGTCGTCATAATCAATCTGGAAGTGGTCAACCGCACGGTACTGACGGTGGTGGTGGCCTACCTTCTCAGACGAGTGGACAGCGTAGTGAAGTTGGAGTCACTACTAATCAACCTACTACTCAAAACGAGGGGGTGAATGGGGTACCTGGTGCAGAGGCTGCTGCAGGAAACGGTCAAACAAATCAACAGCAGCAAGATGGGCGTGAAGATCCAATGCAAAGTGAAGAAGCAAAGCCTGGGGTGACACACAACTCAAATAAAGAAGGTTCACAGAAACCTCAACAAACTGGTGATACATCCAATAATAGTAGCGCAGTCAACACCAGTGCAGCCAGTGGAGAAGGTACAGGTGCACAATCATCTCCTTCTTCTGCATCTTCTCAAACTGATGGAACTGCGGATGGTGGTAATTCTGCAGAACCAGCAACGAATACCTCAACGAGTACGAACCCTGAAACTGACAATGTACCCAATAATGAGGAATCAACCACCACCACCTCAACAACAACAACAACAACAACAACAACATTTCCTCCTGAACTCACAAACAACAAGAAGGGTGATGCAGACAGCAGCAGCAGTATCAGCAGTTCTGTGTGGGTGCGTGTACCACTACTGATTGTGGTTACACTGGCCTGTATTCTTGTGTGCTGATTGTGTGGCGTGGTGGTGTGGTGTGACTCAGGTCATCCTTTGTTTTCTTTTCTTCTTTTTTGCATGCATCCCTACAGTCTATCTAATCTTTTACCTGTTGAGATTTTCTTTTTCGTTTCTTAATGTTAATGTGTTTTGTGTGTGTTTTTGCTCTCTCTATGTTTATCCTATAATTAATATTATTGCTACTCCATTGTGTGTGTCTGTGTGTTCTTGGAGACTCTCTCTGTGTGTGCCTGGGCTTTGCACTGTGATGATGATGATGAACTGCCTTTTTGCAGTGAGAGGAAATAATAATAACAGATGCATTTATATTTATAATTGCGTGTATATATGTACACATATAGACTTACACCCATAATTGGTGAATATTTCTGTGTTTACTGGGTAAATTGGGCTAATGGTTAATATCTTTTTTTTTTCTTTGCTTGATGATTTTGCTGGGTCTCTGAGCCTTTTTTGATATAATTGTGAGTGAGGGCTTTTTTTTTTGTTTTTACTCTTAATGAGGTTATTGCGCTGTATTGCATTCTTTAACTGGTAGGTTTTGCTTTTCGTGATGTGAGTTTCCATAGTGGTAATCGATTTGTGTGTCCTAACATGTTTGACACTTTATTTTTTTTCTTTTTTTGTCTTTTGATTTTCTTTCTTTCTAGATCAGTGTTTTTACTCAAACCAAACTATTGTCTCTCTCTCATGATGGTGATGAGCCGTGTGATGTGTGTGTTGGCCGTTGTGCTGTGCTGCGCCTGCGGGTATACCATGGCGGCGGCTGCTCAGAACTCGCTGCCGGAGGGAAGAGGGACGCAAGGTGGGGCTGTTAATAATAATAGGGGTATATATCATCATGCTATGTCGGATCTTGACGTTATTTATGACGTTTTGAATCTGAACAAAACGGAATATGCGCTCAAAGAAAAAATCGAGAATGAGAAACGTCTTGCAGCTGCCAAAGGAACAAAACCTCTTGAGACTTTACAGATGAAGGCAGATGGACTTGGTACTGGTGGTGTTGATTCGGAGTGCGGTAGTGGTACTGCTGATACTGACGGTAAATGTAGTGGTACTGAAGCACCGCGGCTGGAAGG
>NW_021639904.1:64970-65483 GCF_002087225.1 Trypanosoma theileri
TTGCCTCTAATATGCAGAAGAATAAGGCTAATGCAGACAGCAGCAGTATCAGTCCTGTGTGGATGCGCACTGCAGCACCGCTGCTGATTGTGTTTCTGTTGTTCTCCGTTACTGTGTACTGAACGGTGGGACTCACTTGAGGACAAATAATAATAATGGTTATACTAACATAATCATAATTGCGTATATCCCTCATGGGTGAATAAACTAATAATCTGTTTACCTGCTTTCTTTTTTTTATTGGAATATCTTTTCTCTTCTTTTTTACTTTTATGTGTGTGTGTGTTTCTCTTTTTTCTAATAATTCCATTACTTGTTTTTCCCGTTGTGTGTATGCAGAAAACTGGGCTGTTCTGCTCACTGACGGTATACATCTCTTGCTAGTACACACAGATGTGTGTCTGGAGTAATTTTATATATAAACTAGAGCCATGGAGTATTGTGTGTATGTGTTGTTGGAGACTCTCTCTGTGTGTGCACCTGGGCTTGTACTGTGATTATAATGATGAACTG
>NW_021639904.1:66514-66843 GCF_002087225.1 Trypanosoma theileri
CCTGAAGGTAAGAAATGTCCTCCTAAAAAGCCTGAAGTTCCTCCTGTAAAAGTACCAGAGGAACCAAAAGAGGTGGTTCCTGAGAAAAAAGTACCTGTTACTCCTTCTCAAAACCACGAAGATCCTCCTGCCGCAGCACATGAAGTTCAAGGTCAACTTGGAGATGATCGTATTCCTGGTTCTCGTGTCGGAACTGCTGAAACGGGTGACGCTGCTCTTCGTGGTCAAGATGGTGAGACCGGCTCTTCCGGTTCTTCTTCTGGTGCTTCTGGTAATGATGTTATTCCAGCACCTACTGAACCTACTGGACCTAGGGCAGATCCCACTGA
>NW_021639904.1:67053-69392 GCF_002087225.1 Trypanosoma theileri
GTATCAGCAGTTCTGTGTGGGTGCGTGTACCACTACTGATTGTGGTTACACTGACCTGTATTCTTGTGTGCTGATTGTGTAATGGTGGTGGTGTGGTGTGACTCAGGTCATCCTTTGTTTTCATTTTTTGCATACATCCCTACAGTCTAACTAATCTTTCACCTGTTGGGATTTTCTTTTCTTTTTTTGTTTCTTAATATTAATGTGTTTTGTGTGTTGTTTTTGCTCTCTGTGTGTTTATCCTATAATTATTATTATTGCTACTCCATTGTGTGTGTGTGTGTTCTTGGAGACTCTCACTGTGTGTGCACCTGGGCTTGCACTGTAATGATGATGATGAACTGCCTTTTTGCAGGGGAGGAAAAAATGAAATAATAATAAGAGATGAATTTATATTTATAATTGCGTATATACATACATATATAGACTTACACCCATTGTTGGTGTTTTTCTTTGTGTTTACTGGATAAATTGGGCTAATAGTTAATATCTCTTTGTTTGCTTTTGTTTTGTGGGTCGTTGTGTGTTTTGTCCTGCAATGTTATGACCTACTTTGAGTAGAGGAAAGAAAAAAACAGTTATTGTTAGATATAATTTCATTATTGCTTATAAGCACCAGCATACCCAGTTTTCTGTGTTATTGCATGTTTATTGGGCATTCGTTGTGCTTTTAATTTCTTTTTCTTTACTTCTTGTTTTGTTCGGGGTTTTTTTTTAGTGGTGCCTCTTTTTTGGATTCTTTATTGTTTATACTGGTAGTGTTGTTTCTGTTTACTGTTGTTTCTATTGTGTTCTGTTTTACCACCATCTTTTTTTTGTTTTTCTATTGTATGGGATATTTTTATTACTTTTTCTCTCTGTTCTCTTTTTCTTTAACAAAGTGAAGTAAAACAACCAAGAATTACTCTTGCCATGATGATGCGACCCGTTGTGTGTTTAGTGGTTTTTCTGCTGAGTGTTGCCTATGTATGTGTGGAAGCTAACGGTCAGCCTGGTGCGGCAGATGGACTTGGTGGTACTGGTGGTGTTGATTTGGAGTGCCGTACTGGTACTACTCATACTGACGGTAAATGTATTGCTAATAAAGAACCTCGGCTGGAAGGAAAAAATGAGAATAAAGGTTGGGATGAATCGAATGAAGGGCTTGGGAAAGATGGGGTTACAAATGGAAAGAGGATTTATCATCCCGGTGTGTCGGATCTTGACGTTATTGATGACGTTTTAAAGGTGCCAAAAGGTGACACCACGTCGATAAAACAAGAACTGGCTGATAATCTTCGTGGTGGTGCCAAGGGACCAAATCCTGGAGAGACTTTACAGAGGGAGGAAGAGGGTGTTCATAGTCATGTCACACATCCTGAAGAGGGACAGCTGGAAACACAAAAAGGACATGAAAGAAAGGAGTCACGGGATCCTGAAAGTACACTTCAACAGACGAAGGAAACACGGGAGAATGAAAACCTGGTTCAAGAAGACCGTGAGGTGGCCCGCCCATCGGTACCTTCTGTAGGTGAGCCAGAGTCAATTCCTGTTGAAACTACAGCTACAGTTCCTTCACCAACAAAAGCTGCAAAACCACACAGTGCACCAGAAGGTACGCCTGAATCAGAAAGAACTGTAAATCCACCAACAGGGGAACACACAACTGAAGAGGTTAATACCAATCAAACAAACCCACAATCACAGTCTGAAAGTACCCCAACAACTTCACAAGAAACAAATACCACTACTCCACCGAGCACCGAGAACACTACCGCAGAAGCACCAACAACAACTTCATCACCTGTAGCCAATGCAGTGATCACCAATATTGCCTCCACTGTAAAGAACAAGGGTAATGCAGACAGCAGCAGCAGTATCAGTCCTGTGTGGATGCGCACTGCAGCACCGCTGCTGATTGTGGCTGTGTTGGTCTCCGTTACCGTGTACTGAACGGTTGGACTCATCTACGGGCAAATAATAATAATAATGGTAATCCTAACATAATCATAATTGCGTACATCCCTCATGGGTGAATAAATTAATAATCTTTTTATCAGCTTTTTCTTTTAATTCGAGTTTTTTTTCTTTTACTTTTGTATGTCTTCTTTTTCTAATAATTCCATTACTTGCTTTTCCCGTTGTGTGTGTTTGCAGAAAACTGGGCTGTTCTGCTCACTGATGGTATACATCTCTTGCTAGTCCACAGATATGTGTCTGGAGTAATTTAATACATAAACTAGAGCCATGGGGTATTGTGTGTATTTGTCTCTCTCTCTGTGCGTGCCCAGGCTTGCAGTGTGATAATAATGATGAACTGCTTTTTGCAGTGAAAAGAAAAGGAAATAATAATAACAGAT
>NW_021639905.1:0-5945 GCF_002087225.1 Trypanosoma theileri
TGCACAGGCACTATCATCTATGTGAAATACAAAAAGAAAAAAATATTCAATATATATATATATATATATATATATATATATATGCATTGATTGATTGCGCTCATTTCATTCTTTTCTTTTGACTGTCATCACATCACACGGTAGGGGGAGAAGAGAAGTTCTTTTTTTCCCCTCTATCATCTCTTCACCCTTATATGTTAAGAGGAGGAGAAGAGGCATGGATCTCTGCTTTTCCCCTCCACAGGATGAACAAGAGATATGAAGCCTATGATTTTTTTTGTCACATGTAGAGAAAAGTATTTTGTTGCCTTTTTCTCATATCGGCAGAATGTGCCATGAGAAATAAAAACAAATATATTTAAAAAAAAGAGAAAAAAATAAATGCTCCATTTTTTTTTTCTCTCTCTCTCTCTCTCTCTCTCTCTTTGTTGTTGCTGTTATTGCAATGAATGAAGTATCTTCTCCCCTCACTCTCTTTGTATCTTCAAGGGAACTGTGTGTTTTGTAGTAGTAGTTGTTGTTATTATTATTCTTCCTTCTGAATACATCAATAGAAGAGAAACGGTTGGGAAATACATACATCAACCGTATATAAATAAATAAATACAATATTACAGAAGAAGGATATTTGTATTTTGAGGACTACGAGCGAAGAGGATTAGATCGAAAAACAAAGGAAGAAGAGAGAGTATACATATACATATATATACATATGCTCTCACCAAGTATTGTACGTCGCTCTACATCACGAGTAACTCTTCCAGCATCTCTACAACGTTTATTTCAATGGTATCCTCGCAAAGGTGGAGAATTTCTTGGTGATCTTCTTGCTGGACACAATCTCTTTATTGCCGACATTCCACGTAAGTTTGATGCCCAACACGCCCGTCACTTCTCTCTTGTGGAGTCTCTCTGCATAACACCCCTCTTTACACTCTCCATCGTACATTACTTCTCTGGCTTCTTCCTCTATCCAGCACAGCGGAAGGTAATCCCAGTGTTGATGACAGAGTTAACCCGCAAAACAGAAGCTATTCATCAATGGACAGATGTGATGTCGAAGAAATCACCGGGAGATGCCATTGCCTGGCGTGCGGGATTAGTATTATCGCAGGTGATGTTGTTTCCAGCTTGGCTGCTGTTTTCCTCCTTCGCACCGCAGTTAATGCATGCCACCTTAGAGCGTACCAATCATATTTTATATCAAAAGTATGCGTGTATTACTAAAGATGCCCCACCGTTTGTGGAGAAGTGTATGAATGAGGCACGTGAGGCCGAAGGGTTTCACAGTCAACAGTTAAATATTCCAACAGACTACTGTGCAGCTGTTCTTATTATCTTGTTGGTCCTTTACTTGACATCCTAGACTGTATTCCGGTCAGTGGGAGTGGGGATCGAATATATATATATATATATATATATATATATATATACATTAGAGAAAGAGATATATATGAACCTTTTTCTTGGTTTTTTTTTATTCTTTCTTATTAACGTGATATGACTGAAATCAGAAAAATGGAAGGGAAAGCAAACAAACAAAGAAAATATTGGAAAAAAAAAGGAATAACGACAATAAAGGTATACAGAAAAAATATTATCTCTATTCATTACGGTTTTAGTTTATAAATACGTATTGTTTATATGTGTAATATATATATATAACTCTTTTTTTTTTCGTTTTTAAATAAATTATATATATGTATATATATTCTTTAGTTTAGAATTCTAATTAGCACCAATATCACACTCACTCAGAAATCCCACTTTGTGCATAATTACACTACATCATCTATACATAGGGGAATCAAACGTAAAAAAGAAAAAAACAAAAAGAGTGTGAAAGAACCTGACATTCTCTCTGATTTGATGCCAATGCGAGTTCTTCTCTCCGTTCCACCTTCTTTACCAGCCTCTCATTCTTCTGTGGAGCGTATTCTCACCGCCCAGCAACACCGTGTTTTCTTCACTAGTGATCCCAAAGGATCTCGTCTTGGATCTGGCGGAGGAACAACATGGCTGCTGGAGGCCTGTTACCGCTCTGAACAGGAATCTTCCACTGTTGAGATAGCTGCTGAGAAGGAATGTGATGATAAAAAGTTTATGAATTGGTTATCAAAGGAACCACGTATTATTGTTCACAGTGGAGGACAAAGCCGACGATTACCATCTTATGGTCCTTGTGGAAAAGTATTGGCACCTATTCCAGTTTTTCGAAGTTCGCGTGGTCAGCGGTGTGATCAAACATTATTGGATGTACAGATGCCATTATATGAAGAGGTGATGCGGCATGCCCCATCACAGTTACGTACACTTATCACCTGCGGGGATGTTCTCATTTTGTTGGATCAACCACTTCCACCAATTCCAGAGGATACAGATGTGGTTTGTTATGGTATTCAAAAAGAAGTGGATGTACTCAGAAAACATGGAGTCTTCTTTATGAATCGCGATACACCGGATGAATTGGAGACAATGCTGCAGAAACCTACATTAAAGGAAATTCAGGAATATGCAGAGGGGAGAGAAGCCGTTATGGATATTGGACTTTGGCTCTTAAGTGATCGGGCCATTGAGGTATTGCGACAACGTAGTACAACAGAGAGTAACTTAAATAAATCTAATGATACCTCCCATCTTAAGGAGTATGATTTATACAGTGATTTTGGAATGGCTCTTGGTAAACATCCACTACGGGATGATGCCCTCATTCAAACATTACGGGTTAAAATTATTACTCTTCGAGAGGCACGTTTCTTTCACTATGGAACGACAGAAGAACTCATCACATCTACATTTGCTATTCAAAATACTCTACGTCATTCAGATGGTTCTATAGAGTTAGCGGTATCTCGTCATCCTGCAACTTTTACACAGAACGCTATTATCCATATACCTTTAACAGAGGAACATCGACTTATGTGGATTGAAAACAGTGAAATTTCATCAGGTTGGACTCTGGAGCATCACTCCGTGATTACAGGTATTCCACGGAATACATGGAAACTACATGTACCCGCATATGTTTGTATTGATGTTGTTCCGGTTCGTCATGATGGGAAACGAGGTTGGGTTGCCCGTCCATATGGATTTAATGATATGTTTCGTGGACCTGTCTGTGGAGAAAGTACATACTTTCTTGGTCAGCCACTCACAGAATGGATGAGGCAGCATCATCTTCCACATCAGGCACTTTTCACAGAAAAGACGAAAGAGATGGATTTACAGTTTACTCCACTCTTCCCATGGTGTGCTACTGTAGAGGAACTCGGTCTGTTAATACGATGGATGATATGTACAGATCCCACTGAATTGCAATCCACTGAAATGCAGCGGGTGAAATCTTTATGGGAAACAAGTTTTCGTTTCTCTGCAAATGATTTAAATGATGTGGCTGATATTGAAGCCCTCTTGGATGCTAGAGATGCATTTCAACGGGAAATACTTCCTATTATGGCATCTAATTCCCATAAGAACCCTTTTTATCAAATGGATTTAAATCATACAGCATTGAAATACGCCGCTGCACATTTACCACTTCCTGAGAAACTCTCCGAATCGGATGCTCCTGTTATGAAACGTGTACATCATCACATGTTCCGAGCACGAGTACTACAATATCTCTTAGCTCTATGGAAGAAATCTTCATCATCTTGTTCCTCTGTGAAAGATATCGTACCTGGTCAAGAAGGAGAAGATAAAGATGCTGAAAATGAAAAGGAGGAAGTAATGTTAATACAGACTCTACCTCCTCTTCTGAAAGGTGTTTCCATAACGGCAGAGATACTTCAAAGGGTATATGGTATTACAAGTGAGGAGGAACTTGTGGCACGTGCGGAGGAGGAAGAGTCCATATCGTTTAAGTTATTGCAATATTCAATCCTTCAGGATTTAACAATCAGTACTTCCAGACCATCACCAAAATTAGCCGTTATGAATGATCAAATTGTATGGGGAAGAGGTCCAGCCCGTATTGATTTATCCGGTGGATGGACAGATACACCACCGTATAGTATTATGTGTGGTGGTAATGTTGTGAATGTTGGTATAAACCTAAATGGTCAACCTCCTTTGCAAGTTTACATTAAACCTTCCTCTACCCCTGATATTACAATTCGATCTATTGATCTTGGTGTTTCTGAGACCTTTACAACCTATGATGAACTACGTCGCTATGATATCGTGGGATCTCCGTATTCTATTCCCAAAGCAGCTCTTGCCTTGGCAGGTTTTCTTCCCGAGTTTGGTTCGAAATCCTTTACAACACTGAAGGAACAATTACAATCATCCTTTCGTGGTAAAGGAATGGAAATAACACTTCTTGTTGCCATTCCCGCTGGATCCGGACTTGGCACCAGTTCACTTGTGGCCTCCACGGTGTTAAGTGCCCTTTCAGACTTCTGCGGTCTTTGTTGGGATGCGCAGGAGGTCGGCCGCCGCACATTATGTGTAGAGCAACTACTCACAACAGGTGGAGGTTGGCAAGATCAGTACGGCGGTTTATTTCGCGGTTTGAAGTTATTACAATCGCAACCGGGATTTGCACAGAGTCCGTGTGTGCGGTGGCTGCCTGAACACCTGCTGGAGGATCCACGCTACGCCCCCTGTCATTTACTCTACTACACAGGCATTACACGAACCGCAAAGAAGATTTTAGTGGAGATTGTGCGGGGGATGTTTATGAATAGCGCATCGCATCTACGTGTCTTGTCAGAGATGAAACAACAGGCACTTGATTTGCATGATGCGATCACACGAGGGGACTTTGAACGTTATGGTAAACTCATTGCAAAGGCATGGGATCAGAATAAGCGATTAGATGCAGGAACATGTTCACCACCCATTGCCGATATCATTTCCCGCATTGAAAAATATGTTTGGGGGCTTAAACTAGCTGGAGCTGGTGGTGGTGGTTATCTATATATGGTGGCGAAGGATGTGGAGGCCGCACGGCGTATTCGTGAGGAATTGACATTACATCCACCAAACGAAACGGCTAGATTTGTGGAAATGACTGTTTCACACAAAGGTATACAGGTTAGTCGTTCATAGTATTATTTACGGTACCCATACTGTATATATTTATATATAGTTTATTTATTCTTCTTATTTAAAAGATAAGCGCAAAAGGTAAGACGGTTGGTAGGAAAAAAAAAAAAAAAAAAAAAAAAAACCACACACAAGTGGTAGGAGGGAGAAATAATTTATAATTTATCTATATTTACATGTACATGTACATGTAAGAGATACTTTTAAAGAATAATTTAAACAAAAACGATTTATTTAACGATATTGCGTCACCATGCTTTTGTGCTTATTCATTTTTTCTTTGTTTTTTTTTTTCTTTTTCTTATTTATATTTCTTTCTTTGTTTTTGTTTTGGAGTCCGTGGTGTTTGAGAGCTCAGGGCTTTTGTCTGCTTTATAGCACTCACACCACTTTAGCAATTTTATTATTGTATATATATATATATATACAATAATAAAATTGTTATTCCTTTTATCCTTATAGCTGTTTATACTGTTTATATTTTTTCTATTTCTGTTTATTACGGTTGGGTAATTTTATTTCCATCACTTTATTCTACTACTCTTCTTATTCTTTCTTATCTAAATTATCTTTTCTCTTTTTTTTTTCTCTTTTTTTTCTCTTTTTTTTTTCTCTTTCTCTCTGTGGAAGTACAACAGGAAGGAAGTGGACAACGGTGTTGTGTGGTCCCCCATTCTTTCCTCTCACTCAGCCCTATACTATCGTGTTGTCTACACACACACAGACGCAAAAAGTTAAGTGAGGAGGTAAACAAAGAAAAGAAAAAAAAAGGGGGAAGAAGAGAAGTAGAGCTTCTCTATCTATTTATTTATCTATACATATCTATTTATCTATATACATATATATATATATATATATATATATATATATATATATATATCTGTGTGTGTGTGTGT
>NW_021639905.1:6016-8343 GCF_002087225.1 Trypanosoma theileri
AAAAAAAAAAAAAAAAAAAAAAAACCACAACAGCAATAATAATAATAATAATACTAATAACAACAACGACAACAACAAATAAAAAAAAAAGAAAAAGCAAACAAACAAGCAAACCATAACAAAAGAAAAGAAAAGTTAGTTGGTCAAAATGCCACCAAAGACCTTTCGCTACATGAGTGATGCGGCAAAGCCACGAAATGGAGATACTCGTGGACACAACATGAAGTCCAATCCCACAGTTTCAGAGAAAACGATCACATCAACATTAACCGCGGCCGCAACAGCCGTCACCAACACCACTACCACTGCTTCTAATCATAATCATAATCATAATCATAACACTAATAACAATACCACCACATCATCTCATCATGATATCACAACTGCACAATACAGTAATGGTAGTAACCATATCTCTATTAGAACACCGTTGATATCTGTGGGTGGTCGTAATGGTAATGGATGGGATACACCGCCGCTGCGGTATCGTACAGATTTAGATAAGCATGTTATTCATTTTGCCTTTCAACGTTTTCCACATAGTATTGAAATTGTGGAAGATGAAGATGTTATTGCAGGAGATTGGAATTTCTTTTGGATGAATGTTGGTAGAATTCGTTCTATCTTTGCTACCTCTGAATACCGCCTTACAGACTCACAGATTATTAATCACTTTCCCAATCACTATGAGTTAACACGTAAAGATCTTATGTATAAGAATATTAAAAAGTACATTCGAGATCCCGCCAATGCTCATATCTGTATACCTCACACTCCTCCACCATCATCTGTGCAGTTCCCACTCATTGAGACAAACAATACAACCACAATAACACGAGGAATGAGTTCCTCCGCATTGCCGTGTAATCCATTTTCACTGCGCTTCTCTGAGTGTGTTCCGGTAACGTATAATATTCCAAATGATCTGCAGATGTTTGTAGAGGAGTTTAGACGACAGCCGGGGAGTACGTGGATTGTAAAGCCCACAGCCCGCTCACAAGGACGCGGTATTTTTCTCATCAATCGTATCTCTCAACTAAAGCGTTGGTTAAAGGAAAAGAAAGAAATAGATGAATTGGAGGGAAATCCAGTATCAGGCTTTATTGTCTCTAAATACGTGGTAGATCCATTATTAATTGGTGGAAAGAAGTTTGATCTGCGATTATATGTTCTCGTCACTTCCTTTAAACCACTAGTGGCGTATTTGCATGAGGAGGGATTTGCCCGTTTCTGTGCCACGCGGTATGTAGCGAGTGCCCTCGATGATGATAATCTTCACGCCCATCTCACAAATGTCGCTCTGCAGAAGGGAGATGAGGCGTATAATAATTCGCATGGTGGGAAATGGTCCTTGGCGAATTTGTGTTTATTCCTGCGTGGTCGCTACGGTGCGGCGTGTGCGGATGGACTTTTGCGTAGTATTGAGTTTGTGATTCAACACAGTCTGCGGGCTGTGGCGCCGGTGATGTTTAACGATAAACACTGTTTTGAGTTATATGGATATGATATATTGATTGATAGTTCCCTGCGGCCACACTTAATTGAAGTGAATGCCTCCCCTTCTTTATCGACTACAACAGTCTCGGATCGATTGTTGAAGGAATCGGTATTGGAGGATGTCCTGCGGGTGATATTCCCACCAGGATTTCCATCACCGCAGGCAATGTCGTATTGGGAGTATAGAGTACGCACCGATATGACCACCGCACTGCCAACGGGATTTAGATTACTGCAGGAATAATAGACGATATTGTATTGGGGTTTTATACTCTTTCTTTCTTTCTTTCTTTCTTTCTTTATATATATATATATATATATATATATATGTAATCTGGAGGTACTGTAATGGAACTTTTACTAATGGAGTACAAATATACCTCCAACATGTGTGGAATATATTTGTTTTATATACATATACACACATATACTTGGAGGGAGTGATAGTACCACTATGGACAGTAGATGCTGCAGTTAGATCCAGAATGACTTAAACACAACAAAAAAAAGAATGGGGAGAGAAAAAAAGAGATCAAAAATAAGAAAAAGAATATATGTGTTTTAGTTACTGCATGCTTGTCTTTCGGTATTTGTTGCCTTTTTTTTTTATACTTATTTCCTCCATGCGTGTCTTGCATCCTTAACGACATTGTTGTTGTTGTTATTATTATTATTGTTGTTAGTGTTCAATACATGAATTAATTCTTATCTTACTTGGATCTTTTATTCTTTCATCACCTTGTTGTTGTTGTTGTTCTTCTTCTCTCTATTTCCCTCTCCTTGTCTTTCACAGACTTATGTATATATATATACAGACATTTACATATATA